>NW_027512517.1:322500-472498 GCF_048772815.1 Callospermophilus lateralis
TCATAGCTGCCTACATTTAATCCAGGGATCATTTCTTTAATGACCTTGGAGGTTCTCAGCAAGTGGAAGATCCCCTGATTTCTGTATTGAAAGACCAACTCTGTCCCTGCTCTTCAGTAAAGATAGATTGAGAGAACAGTGTATGGTCAGGGTTAATAACATGTTCCATTTGGGTTAGGAATCATTCTGCGGGATGAATTATGGTATTGGGAACGTGCGATATTTATAAGAATATAAGTGAAATATAAGTATGAAAACAGACATCTAGGTAATATTTGAAGCCCAGAATTGCATTGGACCCTTGGCTGGGATTCTTAGCTTTGAATTATATTCTGCACAGATGTCTCAGATAAATCAATATACAATGGCATAATTCCTTGTACCTTGGTTGATTGAATGTTGAAGAGAACATCCAGTCAAAAAGAAATAATTTGTAGGATTAGTAAGATTGTTGGTAGGTTTTGAAAGAAGAGTGAGTATAAGATTTGGATGAAAAGATCTTTAGCAATAGGGTTTCGGATAGAGAGTGAATGTAATTGTCAGCACATGTGGAGAGTCTGTCAAAAGGATGAACTGGGGAAAAAAGTAGGAATGCAGATATCAATTGACATTAGGATATCAGGCAAAGTATAAAGTGAGTGATAGAATTATACATTTTCAACAGGGTTGAGTTTGAATATATAATCTTAGGAAGAAACAAACATGTAGTCACCAATAGGATGAACTTTTGAGAGCATTAGGCAATATGGACATGGATGTTTTCCGTAATCCATGCTCACTTTTCATTTAGGCTTTGGTACAAACATAAGTTTGACCTCTTCTTTCTGTGTGCAGAATATTACTGTGGTAAAATGTATATGTAGATCAGGTGACATGAGTATTTCTTCCACCATTTCTGAGAGCAATATTTTGAAGACGTATCAATTATTTTTGGAGGTAAAAATGGTGTACACTGTGTCTATAATTATAGAGATAATGCATGAATAGACCATACTGTAAAGAAATATTATAACTGGTTCTAACTTTAAATAATGGATTGAATTGATATCTGAAAATATACAGAAAATCTTACATTGATATACAATCCTTCATTCCAACCAGTAATATATATAATGGTTATATCAGCATTATGGTTTTTCATGAAGAATGTGTGAGTTTTGCTTCAAAAGTGATTATGGAAATCGGAAATAATGTGTTTGGAAAGAAGTCTCATGAAAAGACCAGTCAAGAAACCTGGAGGAATACATGTGTTTTGAAGCAGAAAGTGATTGAAAGTGAAACAAATGCCTATAAATTTGTGAACTTGTGGATCAATATATATACTATGATGTGCGTAAACTGAAGAAATAGTAATGTACCACTGTTACATAAAAATGAACGTCAAAATACACATCATGTCCTCTCCCACAGGAATCTACTTGCATTGATGTTAAACTGGGTCAGTTATTGTAGAAATATTAGGATAATGCCGCAGTCTTGCTGGGCACAATCAGCAGCCACTTGTCAAAAGAAACTAACTTTATTTTTAGAACCACACATGCCAAACAAAACAGCCTCTCAGGAAAAAACCTTCAGAGCCCCAACTGCCACCACTGGCTTCCCAAAACCTCTCCCTCCCACAGGAGCCTCTCTCCGCCTCCCACAATACTCCTGCTCTTGAGGGCGATTGGCTGGGTCATGTGGGCGGAGTCAAAAAAGTCCCCCAATGAGCAGTTTTGTGGTCTGAAAGGGCAGGGAAACAGCCCATTGAGCATCACCGCAGAGGAGCCAATCAGCTAGGTGTTGCTGGGGCCGCTGTGAGCCAATCATCAGCCGGCAGCTGGAAGTTTGCTGGCAGCAGGAATTTTGCTGGGGCCCCTTCGGCTGTGGCTCTCAACATCTTCGCCTCTCTGTTTAAACAACACGCATGTGGCTTAGGGACCGTGCCTGCCTTAGGTTGTCCAATAGTACATATGGTCTTTACCCGTTAAGTTGGTACCATTGCAATTGGATCTTACCCGTCACTGACTACCCGTCCAGTATAGAGCCACACATGTTGAGAGGTCTTTGTACCAGCGGGGGTGGGTGAGGTTCTTTGCCTCACCTCTGTTGGCCCCCCAAATTTTAGCTGGACGATCATGACACGCAGAAGGGAGGAAGATACACCAAGCCAATTGATGGCTCCTTTTGGAAAAATTGTACCACCGATGACATCATCAGCAAATATACCCCAACACTACCACAAGTCGCTGCACCAACAGATAGTTCACAATGCATTTAGGTGAGTTCACAATGTGTCCAGGCAAGTTCTGCAAGCAGTACAGGGATGGCTATTGCAGAAGCTGTAGATTGGTATTATCTTTGATTTCACCTGCACTGGGATGAAGATAGGAACTCTGGCAATAATGTCTAAAGAAAAAAATTATGTAATATTCCAGAAGGCACTAAAACCAAAAAAAAAAAATATGTAACATTCCAGAAGGCACATCAAAAACCAAAGTGGCCCAAAAAGCAGTCATTGAGGATGAAGTCTCTCACTTTCCTCTGTAAGGTTCCTGACCTCCATAAAATGAGAATAGGGATTTATTGGGTCAAATGAGTTCTTCAAAACCCTGCAGAGTGTAGCCAATGGGTTATTGGGTTTTTTCATTACTCCAATTCACATCAAGAATCTATACTCCACAGACAGTAGGCCTCAAATTGGAGAAGCAGAGCAGTATTAAAGTCAGGGTTATTTGATCACTCATGGTTCACAGAATGGGTGTCCAGGCCACCCTGACTTTAGGCAAATGAGAGGAAAGGGAGATTATTTTGGACACTGTCTTGGGCTGTGCCCCTCAAGGAAACGTCAAGCCAGAGGTTATGATGAGTGTCTATATGGAAGAAGATGAGGGCCATTTGGGAGTGTTTTGGTTTTCATTGTGGTCATTTATGTGGCAGTAGGAAAAGATGACTGGGTCCACCAGGGCTTGAACTCTGGTGTGATTCCTCTTAGAGACTGAGTTCTGGAACTGACCTCAGAGAAGTATTGCCATGATTTGTGTTGGGATTTTAGGCGGCCACCCATGAAATTCGCCCTTTGAAACTGAGATCTAGGCCCGGGGTGGCTTTCCACAGAGCACTGGGAATCTCAGACAGAATATCATATGATGTTATTTTGAAATACTTGCCAGACATATTTGAGAGTCAAAACACACATGGACCTCACATTGTAGACCTCAATTGGCCTGGCTTCATGTGACTATTTGGCCACTCTTTGGAAAGCCTTGCCTGTGAGAGTTCTCCAGAACTTTCATTGAAATGAGCTTCCTCAACATTGAATGATTCCTGAAAGAATTGAAACCCACAATGCCTCCAACTTCATCCTTGTAAAATGGCTAGATAAATACCATAAAATTTTTGAAATTCGCATGATGAGGTGGCACTGGAGAACCTTTGATGTCCTGTTGCTGATCATTAGTGTACCAGACAGTGCCTTGATTGATTGGGTATAATGAAAGTGGTGTAGAACAGAGATGCCGGTTAGATGGAGACTGCGGAGTAGTTGGCCCAGAGTTGTGGTGTGCAGGTGTGTGATAAAATATTTATGGTGGTGCCATGTGGATCTGCCATTGACTTCCAAATGGCTTTTAGCTAACATGGTGCACCCAGCAGACCCTTATATGCAAAGACATCTTGTTATATGGAGAGGTTTCAGGGAAATGTTCAGAATCAGGTTGCTATGGTCAAGGGGGCAAGCTATGTGGGATAGAAGCCGGGTTAGTGAGTTCTCCTGGAGACTCTGACCCAGCACATGTCACAGAACTCCCTCCAACACTGTGTCCCAGTTGAACTCCTTGTATTTCTTGAAGCAAATACCAAACTCCCAGTTCAGCACCAAGAAACACCATGAAAATTGGAGGATGACTAAATGGCTTCACAGTCCACATGGTTAGACACTTTGGCCCACTGGACTCTGTTTACCTACAAAGAGAGAATTCAGCACTGCTGCCTCAGGTTCATTGGAAAATAAGAAACCATGTTCTCCAAGTCACATAGATTCAGACCCAGCTTTGATGGTTTCACTACAAATGAAGACAAAGCTCCTGACAACAATATATATTTCAAGTGCCACACCTCAGAGGCAGATTCTCCAGAAGTCTTTTTTCCAGCAGAGCTCCATGGTTGTGGAGTGTTTACCCAATCCCTTACTTCTGGAAACTCCTCTACCTGCTCCCAGGTTGAGAACTCCTGAGAATTTTCCATTCCAGATATGTATTCACAGATTTTCTAACTCTTCTTCTCTAATTGTGTCTCACTTGGGGCAAAGGTAATGTCAAGGCATTGTTCTAGGTGAGAGTGGGAAGATTATTGTGTAGCACATATTTGCATACACATTGGATACATTATCCTATTTTCCATTTGCAATACTGAATTTCTGACACTAACCCATACCCTACTAGACTATGACTACTATCCTAAAATGATGGAGAAAAAGAAACCTAACAGAATAGAAATACAGGCCTTTTGTAGGAGGCATGGTGTATACTTGGATTTTCCTTTTCCTTTATCAAGGATATGTGTTATAAATCTAGTCAACTTTTCATTGTAATATTTCTCCATGAGTTTTCAAAGTTAACACATATGTAAATTCCTGTCTCCTTTTCTCTGTAGCCTCTTTAGAACATGTATATTTTTATGCATATATAGACTCCTACCTGGTAACACACGTAAATTCTTGTGATCTCACTAACTTTGGAATATACAAATTATGAGAATAGATCACTTCCCCTAAATACTGATGGAACTGAAAATTCAAACTATGGGTGAGCTTCCTAGTGAACAACATCATACATAAATCCATGTTCAGTAAAATGAATATTTTTAGATATGTGGATGATATATATTTCATGATAAATTTCGATTGGCATATATATTGCTACATTTTATTGTTGTGTGTGTGTGTGTGTATATATATATATATATATATATATATATATATATATATATATACCAGATTTTCCAGATTTTCCAAAATATGAAATATATGTGTCTTATTATAGACTCCCTAAATTCATTCAAGTTCATGTATGCGATTTAAAATCAACATTTTACATGATTATCATCAGTCTGGCTGGGCACAATTCAGGAGCCAATTGTCAAAAGAAACAAACTTTATTTTTAGAACCACACAAGCCAAACAAAACAGCTTCTCAGGAAAAACCCTCAGAGCCCAACTGCCACCACAGTCTTCCCACAAGCCTCTCCCTCAACCACAAGCCACCTCCTTTTGAGGCCAATTGGCTGGGTCACATGGGCGGAGCCAAAAAAGTCCACCAATGAGCAGCTCCGTTGTCTGAAAGGGCAGGGAAACATCCCATTGAGCATCACCACAGAGGAGCCAATCAGCTAGATGTTGCTGGGGCCGCTGTGGAGCCAATCATCAGCCGGCAGCTGGAAGTTTGCTGGCAGCTGGAGGTTTCCTGGGGCCCCTTTGGCTGTGGCTCTCAACATCTCCCCCTCTCTGTTTAAACAACGAGCATGTGGCTTAGGGACCATGCCTGCCTTAGGTTGTGCAGTAGTACATATGGTATTTACTGGAGACCCTTGGCTGTGGCTATCAACAGGATTTGTATGTACCATTCACTGAAGTTAGTTTTCAGTACTAGGAAACAAATATGTATTTCAGGTGGATAAATATTTCTGAGAAAAATCTTGTGAAAAGTTGATTATAAATCCACATACTTGAACATAAATGAATTTAGGGAGTGTAAATAAGATACATATATTTCATATTTTGAAAAATCTGGAGAGAGTGTGTGTGTGTGTGTGTGTGTGTGTGTGTATACACACACAGACACATACAGATATTAAAATGTAGCAACATATATGCAAATCTAAATTCACTATGAAATATACATCAATCACAGATCCAAAAATATTCAATTTTCTTAACAGGGATTTATGTATAATGTTTTTCTACTAGGAAGCTCACCTATTATTTGAATTATCAGTTCCAACAGCGTTTAGGAGGAGTGATGTCTTCTCACAAATTGTATCTCCCAAGTCAGTCACCTCACAAGAATGTAGGTGTGACACCAGGTAGGATTTGATATGTGCATATAAAAATACATGTGCTGAATAGGCTACAGACAAAGGGAGACA
This sequence comes from Callospermophilus lateralis, assembly GCF_048772815.1. Classification (NCBI taxonomy): domain Eukaryota; kingdom Metazoa; phylum Chordata; class Mammalia; order Rodentia; family Sciuridae; genus Callospermophilus; species Callospermophilus lateralis. The sequence goes on from NW_027512517.1 coordinate 328,624, forward strand.
GGAATTCACATATTTGTTAACTTTAAAAACACATGGAGATCTATTTCAATTAAAAATAGACTGGATTTATAACACCTGACATTTATCATGCAAAAGGCAAGATCAATTATACACCATGCCTCCTCTGAACTGCTTGTATTTCAATTCTGTTTGTGTTACTTTTCTGCATGATATTAGAATTAGTAGTCAGAGTCTAGTAGGGTATGGGTTCGTGTCAGGGATTCAGTATTTCGAATGGAAAATTGGAAAATGAATCCAATGTGTATGCAAATACGTGCTACACACAAAAAATTCCCACTTTCATTCAGAACAATGGCTTGAAATAACCACGCTCCATGTAAGAAACAATTAGAGGAGAAGAGTTAGAAAATCTGTGAATACATACGTAGAATGGAAAATGCTCAGTAGTTCACAACCTTTGAGGTGGAAGAGACGTTTCCAAACCTTAGGGACAGGGTAAAACTCCACAAACATGGATCTCTGCTGGCCTAAACACTTCTGGAGATACTGACAATGAGGTTGGGTACTTGAAATATATGTTGTTTTCAGAAGCTTTAGCTTCCTTTGTAGTGAGACCATCAAACTTGGGTCTGCATTTTTGTGACCTGGAGGACATGAATTCTTATTGTCCAATGAACATGAGGCAGCAGTGCTGAATTCACTCTTTGTAACTAAACTGTGGCCAATGGGGGATAAGTGTCTCCCCGTCTGGACTTTGAAATCATTTGGTCATCCTCCACTTTTCATGGTGTTTCTTGCTGCTGCAGTGGGTGTTTTGTATTTGGTTCATGACATACAAGGAGTTAAACTGGGACACAATGCTGGAGGGAGTCCTGTAACGTATGGTGTGTCAGGGTCTGCAGGAGAATGCACCAACCAGGCTTCTATCCCCCATTGCTTGCCCCCTTTACCATAGGAACTTGATTCTGAACATTGCCCTGAAAACTCTCCATGTAACATGATGCCTTTACATACAAAGTTCTGCTAGCTGCACCATGTCAGTCACAAGCCATTTGGAAGCCAATGTAAGATCCACATGACCCCACCACAGATGTATTGTCACACACCTGCACACAACTGCTCTCGGCCTGCCATAAATACTGCTCTGCTTCTCCAATTTGAGGCCTACTTACTGTCAGGTATAGATTCTTTATGTGATTTGGCATCATGAGACAACCCAAGCAGTTCTGCAGGACTTTGAAGAACTCATTTGATCCAAAGGATCCCTATTCTCACTTGATGGAGGTCAGGAACCAAACAGAAGAAGGCAAGAGACTTCATCCACAATGACAGATTTTTTGCCATTTTGGTTTTGGATGCACACATGGGATCTTCTTTAGATCTATCAGGAGCTGAGAATCTTAGCCACAGCCTCAAACAGGGCCTAGTGTCTGACTAAGACACATCCCTTTCCAGAGCAATTAAGCAAAGAGCCACAGGTGATGCCCATTCATTTCCATTTGAAAACTGTTTCTTCACGCTTCACAAAGGGGTGGCCTGAGGCAAAGACCTTCCTGACATTCAAGGCAACAGAAACATAGATAAGCAAATGGAGCCAAGCAGGGTTTCTCCACTGAGACTTTACTGGTCACACTGATATCTGAGTTTTCTGAGATGTTCCCATTCCCTTCAGCTATCAAGGACATGGCCATGTCACAGAGTTTGGAGGTGGTACATATCTTGGACAATAAACCATGATACTATTCTGGAGAGTAGCCAGAATTCAGGAAGAAAACAGCAACTTAGGAAGTTAGTAGGTGTTTCCCATCCATAAGGCAAGCAACAGTCCATTAATCAATTGTGCAGGATGAATGCTGTGAAGCTTTCTACTAGACAGGACACCTCCATTGATGCATTCTCGTTTCTAATGTCTAAAATCACGGACACAGTGGCTACACAGACATAGAAACACTCGCCTTGTCTATAGACTTACTAGAAACAGTCGACTCCAAACCAAACCAACCACCTTTCCTACCTATTCTCAGAACATGAAACAAAACCGCAAACTCACACCCACAACCAAAAAGGCACCTCCTTCCCAAAAATAGGTCTTTAACTATCTGGAGTGTCCTCTGACTGGTGGGCCATACTATGTTCCACTCGAAATGGCCTGTCTGGTCTCAGATCTTGTCTCCTTGGCCAACTCTGTTATTCTGCGAGGAGCCTGCTGTTAGCCACAACCTGCTGTCTCAAGAAAGGCCCCTCTTCAGAGCTCTACTGGCATTTGGCCATCCTCACATCAGTAGGTACCAAGAAGGCCTGACTCTGTACTTGGTAAATCCAAACAAGTGAGCCCACTGGGACTGGGACTGGGACTGGCTCTTGGTGCCTGGCTTCTTGCATCCCAATTTCAGAGAGTTCCATCACCAAGGAAATGAGGTATGTCACTTTCTTTGCAACTGAATGAGGTCACTGCCTTGGCAACAACTTTGTCCTAAGACTTGCTTCCAATGGTTCCATGAGTTGGAGGGTGCCCCTACTTCCTGTGACAATTTGACTAGTTAGAATGGTATATCAAAATAGACACCATGGAACAGCTCTACACGCAGGCCTGCTTAGGTTCATCTTCTCTACATTAAGAAGAGAGAGTCTGATGCATACACATCCCTTCATCCTGTCCAGGTTGTTTGCCATGGAAGATGGCTTTTGCTCATGCAGGTCCTTCATAGCTGCCTACATCTTCTCCAGGGATCATTTCTGCATCGAACTTTGAGGTTCTCAGCAGTTGGAAGATAACCTACATCCCTAATTGAAAGAATAGCCCTGTCCCTGCTCTTTTGTAATGTTAGATTGAGGCAACAGTGTATGGTTAGGGTTAATAACACGTTCGATTTGGGTTAGGAATCATTCTGCGGGATGAATAAGGTTATTGGGAACCTGCAATATATAGAAATATAGTGGTTAAATATAAGTATGAAAACAGAAATCTAGGTAAGATTTGAAGCTCAGAAGTGCATTTGGCAATAGATTGGGACACGTAGCTTTGAATTATGTCCTGCATACATGTTTCAGAAAAATCGATATACAATGGCATAGGACCTTCTACCTCAGATGATTGAATGTAGTAGAGTACATCCACTCAAAAAGGGATAGTCGATAGGATCAGGAAGATAGTCAGTATGTTTCGGAAGAAGATAGAGTATAGGATTTGGACCAAAGTTCATTAGCAATAGGGTTTCGGTTAGAGAGTGAATGTCAATGTCAGCACATGTGAAGGGTCAGTCACAATGTTGAACTGGAAACAATATGTAGGAAAGTAGATATCAATAGAGACATTAGGAAATCAGGCAAAGTATAAAGTGAGTGAAAAAACTAGACATTTCCAATAGTTTTGAGGTTGAATATATAATCTTAGGAAGAAACAAAAATGTGGTCACCAATAGGATTGACATTTGAGAGCATTAGGCAACCTGGATATGGATGTTTTTAGTAATCCATGTTCAGTTTCCATTTAGGCTTTGGTACAATCATACGTGTGACTTTTGCATTTTGTGTCCAGAATATTACTATGATAACATGCATATGTAGATCAGGTGACATGAGTATTTCTTCCACCATTTCTGGGAGCAATATTTAGAAGACTAATAAATTAGTATTGGGGGTACTAAGAGGTGTGCCCTGTGTCTATGAATATAGAGATAATGCATGAATAGACAATATAGTGAATAAATAATATAACTGGTTCCACTTTAAATAATGGAATAAACTGATATAAAAGAATATATAAAAAATACTATATTGTTATAAAATCATTCATTCCAACCAGTTATACATCTAGTGGTGATATTATAGTTATGGTTTATCATGAAGTGAGTGTCAGTTTTGCTTCAAAAGTGATAAAAAAATCAAAAATAATATATTTCGAAAGAAGTCTCATTATAAGACCAGTCAAGAAACCTGGAAGAATCCATGTGTTCTGAAGCAGGAAGTGATTGAAAGTGAAACAAATGCCTATAAGTTTGCTAACTTGTGGATGAAATATATATCCTATGATGTGCATAAATTGAAGAAATAGTAATGTACCAGTGTTGAATTAAAATGAATTTCAAAATACACATCATGTCACATAGGAATGTACTTGCATTGATGTTAAACTGGGTCAGTTACTGTAGAATTATTAGTATTTGTATGCAACATTAACTGAAGTTAGTTTTCAGTACTGGAAACAATATGTATTTCAGGTGGATGAATATTTCTGAGAATGATCTTGTGAAAAGTTGATTATAAATCCATATACATGAACATGAATGAATTTAGGGAGTGTATATAAGACACATATATTTCATATTTTGAAAAATCTGGAGAGTGTATGTATATTTATATATATATATATATATATATATATATATATATATATATATATATATATATACAAAAAAACACACACAGACAATAAATTAGCAATCAAATTTATCATGAAATATATATCCTCCACAGATGCAAAATTATTTCTTTTAGAACATGTATTTATGTATAATGTTGTTCTTCTAGGAAACACACCCCTATGTTAAATTTTCAGTTCCAACAGAGTTTAACAGGAGTGATCACTTCTCACAAATTGTATTTGCCAAATTAGCCACCTCACAAAATGTAGGTGTGATACCAGGTAGTGTTCTATATGTGCATTTAAAAATACATGTGCTGAATAGGCTACAGAGAAAGGGAGATAGGTATTCACATATTTGTTAACATTAAAAACACATGGAGAACTATTTCAATTAAAAATTGACTAGATTTATAACACCTACAATTAATCATGCAAAAAACAAGTCCAACTATACACTATGATTCCTCTGAACTGCTTTTATTCCTATTCTGTTTGTGTTATTTTTCTCCATCATATTAGGAGTAGTAGTCAGAGTCTATTAGGGTATGCGTTAGTGTCAAGGATTCAGTATTTCGAATGGAAATATGGAAAATGACTCTAATTGGTATGCAAATATGTGCTACACAAAAATGTTCACACTCTCATCCAGAAGATTGCCTTGACATTACCTTAGTTCCAAGTAAGATACAATTAGAGGAGAAAAGTTAGAAAATCTGTAAATACATATCAGGAATAAAAAATGCTCAGGAGTTCACAAACTTGTAGGTGGTAGAGGAGTTTCCAAAAGTAAAGGACAGGGTAAACACTCCACAAACATTGAGCTCTGCTTGTGTAAAGACTTCTTGAGAAACTCTCTGAGGTTGGGCTCTTAAAATACATGTTGTTGTCAGGAGCTTTAGCTTCCTTTGTTGTGTGACCATCAAATCTGGGTGTGCAAATATGTGACCTGAAGGACATTGTTTCTAATTTTCCAATGAAAATGAGGCAGCAGTGCTGAATACTCTTTTTGTAGTTAAACTATGGCCACTGGGGTGTAAGTGTCTCCCCGGGTTGACTGTGAAGCCATTTGGTCATGCTCCAATTTTCGTGGTGTTACTCCTTGGTGCACTGGGAGTTTGGTATTTGCTTCATGAAATACAAGGAGTTCAACTGGGACACAGTGCTGGAGGGAGTTCTGTCACGTGTGGAGGGACACAGTCTGCATGAGAATGCACCAACCAGGATTCTGTCCCACATAGGTTGCCCCTTTGTCCATAGCAACCTGATTCTGAACATTGCCCAGAAACCTATCCATATAACAAGATGCCTTTACATATAAGGGTCTGCTGGCTGTACTCTGTCAGTCACAAGGCAATTGGAAGCCAATGGCAGATCCACATGCCCCAACACACATGTTTTATCACACACCTTCACACCTATGCTCTAGTCCCACTAATGAACAGGCTCCAACATACTGGCATCACTGTTCTACACAATTTTCATGAAACCCAGTCAGTCAAGGCACAGTGAGACACACTCATGATCAGCAACAGGACATCCAAAAGTTTTCCAGTGCCACCTGGTTATGGGAATTAAGTTTCATGGTATTTATCAAGCCATTTTTTGAGGATAAAGTTGGAGGCTCTGTGGGTTTCAATTCATTCAGGAACCATTAAATGTTGAAGAAGCTCATTTCAATGAAAGATCTTGAGAACACTCACAGGCAAGTCTTCCCAAAGAGTGGCCAAAAGGTCACATGAAGTCAGGCCCATTGAGGTCTACAATGTGAGGTCCATGTGTGTTTTGACTCTCAACTGTGGCTTTAAAGAATTTCAGAATAAAATCATGTGATATCCAGGCTGAGATTCCCAGTGCTCTGGGCAAAGCCACCCTGCACCTAGATCTCCCTGCACCACAATTAATACCTGAGATCTAGGTTGCATGGCCTAGTAAAATCCAAACACAATTCATGACAATACTTCTCTGATGTCACTTCCAGAATTCAGTCTCTAAGGAGAATCATACCAGAGTTCAAGCCCAGGTGGACCCAGTCATCTGTTCCAAGCGCCAAACAAATTACCACAATTCAAAACAAAATGCTCCCACATGCCCCTTATCTTCTTCAATTTGAGGCCAAATGACTGTGGGGTTTAGATTCTTTATGTAAATTGGATTCATGTGAAAACCCAAGCACCTATGGGCTAAACTCTGCAGGGCTTTAAAGAACTCATTTGACCCAAAGGATCCCTATTTTCACTTGATGGATGTCAGGGCCATTAGAGAGGAAGGTGAGAGTCTTCATCCACAATAACTGCTCTTTTGGCCATTTTGGTTTTGGATGCACCCATGGGATCTTTCTTTAGATCCATCAGGTGCTGAGAATCTAAGCCACAGCCTCACACAGGGCCAAGAGGCTGATTCAGACACATCTCTTTCCAAAGCAATTAAGCAAAGAGCAAAACACACACAGACATTATAAAGTGGCAATATATATGCCAATTGAAATTCATGATGAAATATATATCGTCCACAGATCCAAAAATATTAATTTTACTGAACATGGATTTATGAATAATGTTGTTCAACTAGAAAGGTTACCCTTAGGCTGAATTTTATGATCCAATCGCGTTTAGGAGGAGTGATCTCTTGTCATAATTTGTATCTGCCATGTCAGCCACCTCACAAGAATGTATATGTGATACCAGGTAGGATTCAATATGTTTATATAAAAATACATGTGATGAATAGGCTACAGAGAAAAGGATACAGGAATTCACATATTTATTAACTTTAAAAACACAAGGAGAACTATTTCAATTAAAAATTAACTAGATTTATAACACCTACCCTACATAATGCAAAAGGCAAGTCCAACTATACACCATGCCTCTTCTGAACTGCTTGTATTTCTATTGTGTTTGTATGCACTGTGGGTTTCAAGAACCATTAAATGTTGAGGAAGCTCATTTCAATGAAACTCTGGAGAACTCTCATAGGCAAGGCTTCCCAAAGAGTGACCAAAAGGTTAGATATAGCCAGGCCCATTGAGGTCTACAATGTGAGGTCCATGTGTGTTTTGACTCTCAACTATGGCTACCAAGTCTTTAAGAATAAAATCATGGGATATCTTTGCTGAAATTCCCAGTGCTCTGTGGAAAGCCACCCTCGGCCTTGGTCTTAGTTTCCAAGGGCGACTCTCATGCTTGACCTCTTAAAATATCACCACAATTCATGGCAATACTTCTTTGAGTTCAGTTCCAGAAGTCAGTCTCTAAGGGGAATCACACAAGAATTCAAGCCCAGGTGGACCCAGTCATCTCTTCCAACTGTCAGACAAATGACCACAATTAATACCAAAACACTCTCACATGGCCCTCCTCTTCTTCTATAAAGGCACTCATCATAACATCTGGCTCGAGGTTTCCATGAGGGGCACAGCCCAAGACAGTGTCCCAAATAAGCTCCCTTGCCACTCATTTGCCTAAATTCAGGGTGGCTTGGACACCCTTCTTGTGCACCAGGAGTGATCTGAAAGGGTAAAATAAATTGAAATTAAAGTGTAAAAGTTGAAGTGTAAAAGACCGGGTTTTGTAAAGTTTCTAAGCTGCAAGGCCTGAGTTAAAATGTAAATGACCAGGTATTGTTAAGTTCCTATGCTACATGCAAAACCTGAAATTCCTGTAGCTTGTAGTACAATTCCGGACTGCCCAGTAAATATTCCCCCTGACCGCCTGGTTGTTTAATAACCTAGGACCCTGTGTGGCCTGGCACATAGGCATCGCAAGGCCTAAACCAATCTGTTTGAATGTGTACCTCGCTTTAGAACTCACCTGTCACTCCCGCCTGACCTGTTCCTGCCAATGAATGAACTAATCATGTTTAGGAATTGTTGTTTGATTTTTCTGCGGTGTATGTTGATTTCTTAAAGGAGACTGTGATATATGTAAAGTCCCGCCATCCCCAAAAAGTGTACTTAAGCACTGCTCAACCCCTGCTCGGGGCTCTGGGCTGCTCTCCCTTCTTGAGTGAGCACGTAGCCCCAGCATGCTGGATTGGATCCTCAATGAACGCCTTTTTCTGTTGCATGAGCCGCGTTCTCTTGGTGGTCTCTTCCTCCGACGTTCACCGGACCCTTACATTTGGTGCGTTGGCCAGGAATCACGCAGCATAGGACAAGGACACACCAACAGACCCCTCTGGAGGTAAGTAAGGCGCTTCTTTTCATTTTTCCTTGTGATAACTCAGAGCTTTTTGTTCAGGTTCCATTTTTCCGTTTTTGGTTTGGGTTGGCAGAGTGGCTTCCAGCGGAGAATGTAAGTTCCCCCTGTCAGTGGTGGACAAACGTGTCCTAAAGCCACAGGCCATGTCCTTGCAAGGGATGCCTTGGAGGACTCGGGGAGTGACGGATGTGCTCTCATTAGGTGAGGAGGGACGAATGAGCCCACATTAGGTGACTCTGCTGGCAACCCATCATATCTTGCTGACTACTTTTTTCTCTCAGTTTGAATTCACTGTCTGTCTTTGTGGTCTAACCCATCAGGTTTTGACAGTTACTAGGTTCTAATCTTTACTTCTGAACTCGTATTAAATGTTAACTGTGTGTACATGTTTGTGTCACGTTTGTATTGTCCTTGTCTCTGTTTGAGAAACTCTCATTATGGGACAAAGCCATTCCATGCCTCTTTCCTTGAAGCCATTCCTGGTCCCTGCCTCCAATCCGACCCCTTCACCCAGGATCCTATCACTCAAACCTTCTACTCCTCCCCCTCTTCCCTCCATTCTCTCTGAGTCACAAGATTGTAGATCTTGGGGTTGTGAACAAACGGGAGCTGCATGATGGTCTTTGTGTGTCATTTTATCTGTGTTTCTGTTAAATGTGATGGCATTGTTTGGTCCGATGCAGAGTCCCGAGTTCCAACCTGCATTACATATGTGGAAGTTACTTTAGCTAAATTTTAAACTAATGCTTCTCCTGTGAGGGACCAAAAGTCAATACAACCGCCAGTTTTTCTGTTCTCACCTTTTCACCTCTCTTAGCTGTGCTTTAAAGAACTTTGATAAACTTTACTCCCCTTTGTTAAGCAACATTACGGAAGCAGTGATTTCTTTTCTTCCCGTAGTTGGATTGAGCATGCCCACTGCAGAGGGAAATGTCTGGGGTCTAAGAACTTTGATATCTCGCTTAAACTTTTCTCAAAACCCTGTTCTCATTATTAAATTGGCATTAATTGGCTTTGGGATGGGAACCAAGCCTTCAGTCATAAATTTTGACACCCCAGAGGGGACTTTAAATAAACCCCACTCTGCCCTCTTGGGGAAGCCTAGCACTCAAAACAACTGAAGCAGAGAATGAAATTTTTGGGAGCTGACTACTGCAAAGTTGGGAGACATAGAATATTCCTGGTGCCTGGGGTCAAAGCAAACCAGAGGAACTAATCCTGTAAGTAAATGGTGAGGCTAAGGGACTCCCAGCAGCTGCCAGATCCATTTTGCTGTGGGGAACTCCCTTATTCCTTACGTGCACTTTAAGGATTTCTCCACCTCTGTTTACTTAACAAAAGGGACAATGAATGCATTAATATGTTGATATTATAGATTGTTTCTTGGGGATGATCTAGGGTGAATGTGTATCTAGAAATGATTTTTTTTATTTTAACCATCTGGTATCTAAATGGGTTTCTAAAGCATTGCACTATCTTACAGTTAAAAGTTGGGTTTAAACAATTGTTTAGTTTGATTTCAGGTAGTTCATGCTAGGAAACTTAAATACTTAGGGTAAAAAAAAAATAAAGAGTTTTAATTTTGAACTAGACAGCCTGAAAAAATTTCACTAGATATATCAGTGCATTAACTTGGGAAGAGATAATAAATTATGATATGGTATCTATTCCCATCAGTGTGTAAGATTTTAAAAAATGGTACTAAATTAAAACGTTGGTCTGGCTTATTGAAATGACATTAATTAGCAACAGTCTTGGAAATTTTTAAAGCTTAATTTCGGATACACATGGTAGCATGTGGTTCTTTTTAAAAATTTTTCAGCCAATTTAATTTAACTTAATACTATTAGAAACTTCATAACAAAGAAAGGGGCTTAATGATCCTATAGAAACTTCTTCTGATGGTGGCATTAATATTATCAAAAAATGATCCTGTTTTCAGTTTTGTATGAGCAAGTTTTTCTAGTGTAGAAAAATCTAAAGAAATAAAATTTTGAGAATTACATCTTAAACTTGCATCAAAATTTTCAACATCCAAACCTGGAAATTATGACTTATAGATAAATGCCTTAGGCGTGAGGTTTCTTCTCAGAATTCCAGTCTTTCCAGTTTTCCAGACCTCAGCCAGGACTTACTTTGATATGCAAATAAAAGAAGCCTGCAGCACTCAGCAGGAGACAGATAAAAAGAGTAAATGTGTCTTTTTACCTGAACTCAAACTAGACCTAACCAAAAAAGTATATAATATGGTATTTACTAATTACTGGCCAGTCATCATTTTTAGGACTTTTGCTTTTCTTAGATTCTGTAATTTTTTTTTTTTGAGCTCATGATCTTGATTCTGCTGATGGGTTAATGTTTTCTGATCAGTTCTATTTTTGATCGACTCTGGAGTTTTCAGCATTGCAATGGAGATTTCACCTGAAAAAAGCTACAAGGCCTTTACTATTGTGTTATGTGTTACATTTGTGTTACGTGTTGTATGTTGGTATGTCTGTATGTGTGTATGTCCATATATCATGCAGGGATATGACAATTGACAGATGAGGAGCGCTCATGAAAAATTTAAAAATGTATCCAAATGTCTTTGATTCACGTGATTCATATGTTTTAATTCAAATTGGGTAAACAGATAAAAATAAAGATGTCTTTAAAATTAGGCCAATAAGTTTTCTAGGTTTTCAAAAAGGCCCTAATAAAATGTAGATGTCTATAAAATAATCTGCTTAAATTCAGAAATTGAAAAGCATTGTATTGAAATGTGAACAGAAAGAGGTTAGTAGATGGAAAAGAGAAACTAAAAGGTTCTAGATATAGATATAATAGAGGAAAAACGTGTTTCTGGATAAGAGAGTCTATATGATTAAGTAATTAAAAGGGTTTAAGTAAATAATAAAAAAAGGTGTGTGTAACTTGGTTATATGTGTAAGTTTTGAGCAAGTAATCTTAAAAAATTAAACAGCTGGTAAAACAAGTACTGTTTTTATAAAATTGTGCCATGTTATTTCTTTAAAATCTAAACTTGTTTAATACAAAAACATCAATGTAATTGTGGTGTTAATGTGTTCATATCTTCCAGGTATACAAGTCTGTAAGGTAGAAGCTTGCAAAGACCATTGTATCAAGCTGGTGTTCTAAGGTTGTATGGTAATTCTAGGCTTAAAAGAAAAACATGTTGGAGTGTTGGAGATTTATGTATATCATTTGTGTTCTATAATTGGACTTGTTATCAATAAGATATGTACAGTTCCATGTTACTTTTTACACTGAGATACAATCTAAAAGTATTTTTAACTTAATGAGAGCCAAATCTGTGAAGGTTTTATTGTAAACTCAAAGGTAATGCCCATTCATTTCCATGTGAAAACTGTTTTCTTCAGGCTTCACAAAGGGGTGGCCTGAGACAAAGACTTTCCTGATATTCAGGGCAACATAACAATAGGTAATCAAAAGGCCCAAAGCAGGGTTTCTCCACTGAGACTTTACTGGCTACACTGATATCTGAGTTTTCTGAGATGCTTGCCATTCCCTTCAGCTACCAGTACATGGCCATGTCACAGAGCTTGGAAGTGGTACATATATTTGACACAAAATCATGAGCCTATTCTGGAGAGTGGCCAGAATTCAGGAAGAAAACAGGAACGTAGGAAGATAGTTGGTGTTGCCCATTGATAAGGCAAGCCACACTCCATTCATAAATTGTGCCGGATGAATGCTGGGAAGTTTTCTCCTTGAGAGGATACACCCATTGAGGCATTATCTTTTCTAATGTCTACAACCACGAAAACAGTGGGATACACAGACATAAAAACACTCGCCTTGTCAAAGGACTAACTAGAAACAATCCACTCCAAACCAAACACAGCCCCTTTCCTAACTATTCTCAGAACAAAAGAAAAAACCACAAACCCACACCCACAACCACAAAGGCACCTCCTTCCCCCAAGTGGGTCTGGAACTATCCAGAGTGTCCTCTGACTGGAGGGCCATACTATGTTCCCCAGAAATGGTCTGTCCTGTCTCAGATCTGGACTCCTTGGTCAACTCTGTGAAGTTGTCAGGAGCCAGCAGTGAGCCTCTATCTGTTTTCTCCGGAAGGGCCCCTCTTCAGAATTTTTCTGGAATTTGGCCATTCTCACATAAGTAGGTACCACAAAAGACTGACTCTGTCCTTGGAAAATCCAAACAAGTAAGAACACTGGAACTGGTGCTGGGACTGGGCCTGGGTGCCTAGATTCCTGGAACCCAAATTTGGAGAGTTCCATCAACAAGGATGTGAGGTGAGGTCACTTCCTTTAGTAACTGAGTGAGGTCACTGCCTTGGCAACCAACTTGTCCTAACATTTGCTTCCTAAGGTCTCATAACATGGAGGATGTCCCTACTTCCTGTGACACTTTCACAAGTTAGAATGGTAAAGAAACAATAGTCACCTCTGAACAGCTCTCCACACAGGCCTCTCCTCTACATTAAGAAGAGAGAATCTGATTCAGACACAACCCTTCATCCTGACCAGGCTGTTTGCCATGGAAGATGCCTTTTGCTCTCTCAGATCCTTCATAGCTGCCTACATCTTCTCCAGGGTTCATTTCTGCATGGAACTTTGAAGTTTTCAGCAGGTGGAAGATCCCCTGCATTCCTGTATTGTAAGACCAAATCTTTCCCTGCTTTTCTGAACACTTAGATTGAGGGAACAGTGTATGGTTAGGGTTAACAATATGTTCAATTAAAACCAAAATACTCCCACATGGCCCTCATATTCTTCCATGTAGACATTCATCATAACCTCTGGCTGGAGGTTTCCATAAGGGGCGCAGCCCAAGACAGTGTCCAAAATAAGTTCCCTTGCCCCTCATTTTCCTAAAGTCAGGGTTTCCTGGACACCCTTCCTGTAAACCAGGATTGATCAAATAGGCCTGCCAGTAATACTGCTCTGTTTCTTCATTTTGAAGCCTACTGACTGTGAGGTATAGATTCTTTATGTGATTTGGAGTCATGTGAGAACCCAAGCACTGCTGCAGGGCTTTGAAGAACTCATTTGTCTCAAAGGATCCCTATACTTACTTAATGGAGGTCAGGAACCTAACAGAGGAAGCAAGAGACTTCATCCACAATGACTGATCTTTTTGCCATTTTGGTTTTGGATGCACACATGGGATTTTTCTTTAGATCCATCAGGTGCTGATAATCAAAGCCACAGCCTCTCTCAGAGCCGAAAGGATGATTCAGACACATCCCTTTCCAAAGCAATTAAGCAAAGAGCCACAGGTGATGCTCATTCATTTCCAATTGAAAGCACTTTTCTTCAGGCTTCACAAACTGGTGGCCTGAGGAAAAGACCTTCCTGACATTCAGGTCAACAGAACAGTAGGTAAGCAAAAGGCACAAAGCAGGGTTTCTCTACTGAGACTTTACTGGTCACACTGATATCCGAGTTTTCAGAGATGCTCCCAATTCCCTTCATCTATCCAGTACATGGCCATGTCACAGAACTCGACGGAGGTCCATATCTTGGACAAAAAAACATGAGCCTATTCTGGAGAGTGGCCAGAATTCAGGAAGAAAACAGGAACTAAGGAAAGAAGTAGGTGTTGTCTACAACCACGAAAACAGTGGGATACACAGACCTAAAAACACTCGCCTTGTCAAATGACTTACTAAAAACAGTCCACTCCAAACCAAACATACTGCCTTTCCTACCTATTCTCAGAACATGATAAAAAAACACAAATTCACACCCACACCCACAAAGGCACCTCCTTCCCCCAAGTAGGTCTGTGACTATCCAGAGTGTCCTCAGACTGATGGGCCTTACTCTGCTCCCTCGAAATGGACTGTCCTGTCTCAGATCAGGTCTCCTTTACCAACTCTGTAAAGTTTTCAGCATCAATCAGTGAGTCACTACCTGCTTTCTCAGGAAAGGCCCCTCTTCAGAGCTTTCCTGGCATTTAGCCATCCACACATCAGTATGTACCAAAAAGACTGACTCTGTCCTTGGTAAATCCAAACAAGTGAACCCACTGGGACTGGGACTGGGACTGGCTCTGAGTGCCTGGCTTCCTGGATCCCAAGTTCAGAGAGTTCCATCACCAAGGAAGTGAGGTAGGTCACTTCCTTCAGGAACTGAATGAGGTCACTACCTTGGTAACCACTTTATCCTAACATTTGCTTCCAAGGGTCCCACGAGAGAGAGGCTTCCCCTACTTCCTGTGTCACATTCACAAGATAGAATGGTATATCAACCATAGGCACATGTTAACAGCTCTCCACACAGACCTGGTTTGGTCCATCTTCTCTACTTTAAGAAAAGAGAGGCTTATTCAGACACATCGCTTCATCCTGACCAGGTATTTTACCAAGGAAGATTACTGTTGCTCTCTCAGGTCCTTCATAGCTGCCTACATCTTCTTCAGGGTTTATTTCTGCATAGAACTTGAGGTTCTCAACAGGTGGAAGATCCCCTACCTACCTGTATTATAACACCAACTCTGTCCCTGGTCTTTGTAAAGTTAAATTGAGGGAACAGTGCATGGTTAGGGTTAATAACATGTTCAATTTGGGTTAGGAATCATTCTGCGAGATGAATAATGGTATTGGGGACCTCCGATATTTACAAGCATATATAGGTGTAATATAAGTATGAATACAGAAATCTAGGAAAGATTTGAAACCCAGATGAACACTGGGCCCTTGATTGGGATACTTAGCTTTGAATTATTTCCGCAAAGTTGTCTCAAATAAATCGTTATACAATGGCATAGGACCTTGTACCTTGGATGACTGAATGAGGAAGAGATCCTCCAGACAAAAAGGGATAGTTCCAAAAGTTATTTAGATATAGGGTTTTGGTTAGAGAGTGAATGCAAATGTCAGCATATGTGAAGAGTCAGTCACAGTGATGAACTGGGGAAAATGTGTAGGAAAGCAGATATCAATAGAGACATTAGGAAATCAGGGAAAGTACAAAGTGAGTAATAGGATAAGACGTTTTTAACAGGGTTGAGTTTGAATATATAATCTTAGGAAGAAACAAATATGTAGTCACCAATAGGAATGATATTTGAGATCATTAGTTAATCAGGACATGGATGTTGTTAGTAATACATGCTCACATTAAATTTAGGCTTTGGTACAATCATAAGGGTGTCCGTTGCATTTTTTGTCAGGAATATTACTGTGATGAAATGTAAATGTATATCAGGTGACTACAGTATTTCTTCAAACATTTCTGAAAGCAACCTTTTAAGACTTATAAATTAGTATTGGGGACACAAGTACGTGTACCCTGTGCCTATGATTATAAAGATGATGCCTTAATAGACCATACTGTAAATAAATAATATAACTTGATCAAACTTTAAATAATGGATTGAATTGATATCTGAAAATATATAGGAAATCTTATATTGATATACATAAGTTCATTCTAACCAGTTATACATCTAATGGTAATTTTAGCATTATGGTTTATCATGAAGAGTGTGGGAGTTTTGCTTCAAAAATGATTATGGAAATCGAAAATAATGTGTTTGGAAAGAATCTCATGAAAAGTACAGTCAAGAAACATGGAGGAATACATATATTCTGAAGCAGGAAGTAATTGCAAGTGAACCAAATGCGTACAGATTTGTTAACTTGTGGATGAAAAGCATTATCTCATAATGTCCATAAACTGAAGAAATAGTAATGTACCAGTGTTGAATAAAAATGAACTTCAAAATACACATCATGTCCCATAGGATTTTACTTGCATTGATGTTAAACTGGGTCAGTTACTGTACAAATATTAGGATTTGTAAGCACCTTTCACCGAAGTTAGTTTTCAGTACTGGGAAATAAATATGTATTTCATGTGGATGAATATTTCTGAGAATAATTTTGTGAAAATTTGATTATAAATCCACATATAGGAACATGAGTTAAATTAGTGAGTGTAAAATAAGACACATATATTTCATATTTTGAATAATCTGGAGAAAAAAAAAAAAAAAATATATATATATATATATATATATATATATATATATATATATATATATATAAAGATACAAACACAGACATTAAAATGTAGTAATATGTATGCCAATCAAAATTCATCATGAAATATATATCATCCTCATATCCAAAACTATTCTTTTTACTGAGCATGGATTTATGTATAATGCTGTTCATCTAGGAAATTCACCCATATGTTGAATTTTCAGTTCCATCAGTATTTAGGGGGAGTGATCTCTTCTCACAATTTGTATCTTCCTAAAACAGCAAGCTCACAAGAATGTACGTGTGATACCAGGTAGGATACTAAATATGCATAATAAATTTCATGAGATGAATAGGGTACAGAGAAAGGGAGACAGAAATGTACATATGTGTTAACTTTAAAAACTCATGGAGAAATATTACAATGAAAAGTTGACTAGATTTATAACACATTCACTTGATAAAGCAGAAGGCAAGTCCTAGTATACACCATGCCTCCTATGAACGGCCTGTATTTCTATTCTGTTAGGTTTCTTTTTCTACATCATATTAAGATTAGTAGTCAGAGTCTAGTAGGGTATGGGTTAGTGACAGGGATTCAGTATTTCTAATGGAAAATAGGAAAATGAATCTAATGTGTATGCAAATATTTGCTAGACAAAAATCTTCCCACTGTCCTCCAAAACAATGCCTTGATATTTCCTTCGCCACAAGTAATACACAATTAGTGGAGAAGAGTTTGAAAGTCTGTGAATATATATCTGGAAAAGAAAATGCTCAGGAGTTCACAACCTTGGAGGTGGTAGTGGAATTTCCAAAAGTAAGGTACAGGGTAAACACTCCACAAACATGGAACTCTGGTGGCCTAATGAGTTGTTGAGAAAATGCCTCTGAGTTTGGGCCCTTGAAAAATTTGTTGTTGTCAGGAGCTTTAGCTTCCTTTGTATTGAGACCATCAAACCTGGGTTGGCATCTATGTGACCTGGATGACATGGTTCCTTATATGCTATTGAACATGAGGCAGAAGTTCTGAATTTTCCCTTTGTTAGTAAACTGAGGACACTGGGGTCTAAGTGTCTAACCATGTGATCTGTGAAGCCATTTGGTCATACTCCACTTTTCGTGGTGTTTCTTACTGCTGCACTGGGAGTTTGGTATTGGCTTCACGTAATACAAGGAGAAAAACTGGGACACAGTGCTAGAGGGAGTACTCTCACGTGTAGTGGATGAGGGTCTGCAGGAGAATGCACCAACCAGGCTTCTATCCCAAAAAGCTTGCACCCATGTCCATAGCAACCTGATTCTGAACATTGCCCTGAAACCTCTCCATATAACAAGGTCCCTTTACTTGTAAGGTTCTGCTGGCTGCAGCATGTCAGTCACAAATCATTTGGAAACCAATGGCAGAACCACGTGTCCCCACGACAGATGTTTTATCATACACCTGCCCACCACTGCTCTGGGCCCACTAGTCAGCAGGCTCCAACTTTCTGGCATCTCTGTTCTCACCATTTTCATGAAACCCAGTCAATCAATGCAATGTCTGGTACACTCGTGATCAGCAACAGATATCCAAAGGTTCTCCAGTGCCACCTGTTCATGGGAATTTAAAAAATTCATGGTATTTATATAGCCAATTTTCAAGGATGAATTTGGAGGCACTGTGGCTTTCAATTTACTCAGGAACCATGAAATGGTGAGGAAGATTATTTCAATTAAAGCTCAGGAGAACTCTCAGAGGCAAGGCTTCCCAAAGAGTGGCCAAAAGGTCACATTAAGCCAGGCCCATTGAGGTCTACAATTGAGGTCCATGTGTGTTTTGACTCTCAACAATGGCTGCCACGTCTTTCTGAATAAAGTCATGTGATATCCTGCCTGAGATTCCCAGTGCTCTTTGGAAAGCTATCCTGGGCCTAGATCTCAGTCTCCAAGGGCAACTCTCATGTGTGGCCTCCTAAAATCCCAACACAATTCATGTCAATACTTCTCTGAGTTCATTTCCAGAACTCAGTCTCTAAGGGGAATCACTCCAGAGTTCAAGCCCATGTGGACCCAGTCATCTCTTCCAACTACCACACAAATGACCACAATTAAACCAAAACACTCCCACATGGCCCTCATCTTCTTCAATATAAACTCTCATCATAACTTCTTGCTGGAGGTTTCCATGAGGGGTGCAGCCTAAGACAGTGTCCAAAATAAGCTCATTTGCCCCTTATTTGCCTAAATTCAGGGTGGCCTGGAAACCCTTCCTGTGAATCAGGTGTGATCAAATAGGCCTGCCATTAATACTGCTCTACTTCTCCAATTTGAGGCCTACTCTCTGTGGGGCATAGATTCTTTATGTGAATTGGGGTCATGAGAAAACCCAAGCACCTATGGGCTACCCTCTGCAGGGCTTTGAAGAACCCATTTCAGTGAGTCTAGGAATTGGACCAAAAGTTCTTTAGATATAGGGGTTTTGTTAGAGAGTGAATGTAAATGTCAGCATATTTCAAGAGTCAGTCACAGTGATGAACTGGGGAAAATGTGTAGGAAATCAGATATCAATAGAGACATTAGGAAATCAGGCAAAGTACAAAGTGAGTGATAGGATGAGACATTTTTAACAGGGTTCAGTTTCAATATTTAATCTTAGGAAGAAACAAATATGTACTCACCAATAGGAATGATATTTGAGATCATTAGTTAATCAGGACATGGATGTTGTTAGTAATACATGCTCACTTTCAATATAGGCTTTGGTACAATCATAAGTGTGTCCGTTGCATTTTGTGTCAGGAATATTACTGTGATGAAATGTATATATATATCAGGTGGCTAGAGTATTTCTTCCAATATTCTTAAAGCAATATTTTAAAGACTTATAAATTAGTATTTGGGATACAAATAGGTATACCATCGGTCTATGAATATAGAGATGATGCCTTAATAGACCATACTGTGAATAAATAATGTAACTGGTTCAAACTTTAAATAATGGATTGAATTGATATCTGAAAATATATAGGAAATCTTATATTGATATACATAAATTCATTCTAACCAGTTATACATCTAATGGTAATATTAGCATTATGGTTTATCATGAAGAGTGTCTGAGTTTTGCTTCAAAAATGATTATGGAAATCAAAAATAATGTGTTTGGAAAGAATCTCATTAAAAGAACAGTCAAGAAACATGGAGGAATACATGTGTTCTGAAGTAGGAAGTGATTGAAAGTGAACTAAATGCCTATAAATTTGTGAAATTGTGGATGAAAGAATATATCCTATTATGTCCATAAACTGCAGAAATAGTAATGTATCAGTGTTGAATAAAAATGAACTTCAAAATACACATCATGGTCCCATAGGTGTCTACTTGCATTGATGTGAAACTGGGTCAGTCACTGTGGAAATATTACGATTTGTATGCACCATTCACTGAATTTAGTTTTCAGTACTAGGAAATAAATATGTATTTAATGTGGATGAATATTTCTAAGAATTATTTTGTGAAAATTTGATTATAAATCCACATACACACACATGAGTAAATTTAGAAAGTGTATAATAAGACACATATATTTCATATTTTGGAAAATCTAAAGAGTAGATATCTATATCTAGATAGATAGATAGATAGATAGATAGATAGATAGATAGATAGATACTCACATACACAGACATTAAAATGTAGCAATATATATGCCATTTGAAAATCATAATAAAATAGATATCATCCACGTATCCAAAAATATTCATTTTACTGAACATTTATTTATGCATAATATTGTTCATCTAGGAAATTCACCCATAGGTTGAATTTCCAGTTCCATCAGTATTTAGAGGGAGTGATCTCTTCTCACAATTTGTATCTTCCAAAATAATCAAGCTCACAAGAATGTACATGTGATACCAGGTAGAATTCTAAAGATGCATTAAAAAATACATGTGATGAATAGGCTACAGAGAAAGGGAGACAGAAATTTACATATGTGTTAATTTTAAAAACTCATGGAGAAGTATTACAATGAAAAGTTGACTATATTTATAACACATACCGTTGATAAAGCCGAAGGCAAGTCCAAGTATACACCATGCCTCCTATGAAAGGCCTGTATTTCTATTCTGTTAAGTTTCTTTTTCTCCATCATATTTGGATTAGTAGTCAGAGTCTAGTAGGGTATGGGTTAGTGTCAGGGATTCAGTATTTCAAATGGAAAATATGAAAATGAATCTAATGTGTATGCAAATATGTGCTACACAAAAATCATCCCACTCTCATCCAGAACAATGCTTTGACATTACCTTCGCCCCATATAAGACACAATTAGTGGAGAAAAGTTAGAAAATCTGTGAATACATATGTGGAAAGAAAAATGCTCAGGAGTTCACAAACTTGTAGGAGGTAGAACGGGTTACAAAAAGGGAGAGGGTAAACACTCCACAAACATGGAGCTCTGCTGGCCCAATGACTTTTTGAGAAACTGCCTCTGAGGTCGGGCAGTTAAAATATATATTGTTGTCAGTAGTTTTAGCTTCCTTTGTAGTGAGACCATCAATTCTGGGTCTCCATCTATGTGACCTGGATGACATGGTTTTTTGTTTTCTAGTGAACATGAGGCAGCAGTGCTGAATTCTCTCTTTGTAGGTAAACTTTGGCCACTGGGGTCTAAGTATCTAACTGTGTTGTCTGTAGAGCCATTTGGTCATTATCCACTTTCGTGGTGTTTTTTACTGCTGCACTGTGAGTTTGGTATTGGCTTCACGAAATACAAGGAGTTCTACTGGGACACAGTGCTGGAGGATGTACTCTCACGTGTGGTGGGTTAGTAAAATGCACCAGTGAGGCTTCAATCCCACATAGCTTTTCAACTTGACAATAGCAACCTGATTCTGACCTTTGGCAGGAATCCTCTCAATATAACAAGATGCCCTTACATAGAAGAGTCTGCTGGCTGTACCATGTCAGTCACAAGTCTTTCTAAGCCAATGGCAGATCCAAGTGGCCCCACCACAAATGTTTTTTTCACACACCTACACTCCTCTGCTCTAGGCCCACTAGTCTGCAGGCTCCAACTTTCTGGCATCTATGTTCTACACTTTTTTCATGAAACCCAGTCAATCAAGGCACTGTCTGGTACAATCATGATCAGGAACAGGACATTCAGAAGTTCTCCAGTGCAACCTGGTCATAGTAATTTCAAAAAATTCATGGTATTTATCTAGATATTTTTCAATAATGAAGTTGGAGGCACTGTGGGATTTAATTTATACAGGAACCATTAAAAGGTGAGGAATCTCATTTCAATGAAAGCTCTGGAGAATTTTCACAGGCAAGGCTTCCCAAAGAGTGGGCAAAAGGTCACATGAAGCCAGGCCCATTGAGGTCTACAATGTGAATTCCATGTGTGTTTTGACTCTCAACTATGGCTGACAATCTTTCAAAATAAAATCTTGTGATATCCTGGCTGAGATTCCCAGTGCTCTGTGGAAAGTCACCCTGGGCCTAGATCTCAGTTTCCAATGGCGAATCTCATGCGTGGCCTCCAAAAATCCCAACACAATTCATGGCAATACTTCTCTGAGTTCAGTTCCACAACTCAGTCTCTAAGGGGAATCACAACAGAGTTCAAGCCCAGGTGGACCCAGGCATCTCTTCCAGTTGCCACACAAATGATGACAATTAAAACCAAAACACTCCCACAGGGCCCTCTTCTTCTTTTATATAGACACTAATCATAAACTCTAGCTGGAGGTTTCCATCAGGGGCACAGCCCAAGACAGTGTCAAAAATAATCTCCCTTGCCCTCATTTGCCTAAAGTCAGGGTGGCCTGGACAACATTCCTGTGAAACAGAAGTGATCATATAAGACTGCTGTTAATACTGCTCCACTTCTCAAATTTGAGGCCTACTGACTGTGGGGTATAGATTCTTTGTGTGAATTGGAGTCATGAGAAAACGCAAGCACCTATTGTCCAGCCTCTGCAGGGCTTTGAAGAACGCATTTGACACAAATGATCCCTATTCTCACTTGATGGAGGTCAGAAATATTACAGAGGAAGGCGAGAGGCTTCATCCAAAATGACTGATTTTTTTTCCATTTTGGTTTTGAATGCCCACATGGGATCTTTCTCTAGACCCATCAGGTGCTGAAAATCTAAACCACAGGCTCACACAGGGCCAAGAGGCTGATTCAGACAAATCTTTTTCCAAAGCAATAAAGTAAAAAGCCACAGGTGATTCCCATTCATTTCCATTTGAAAACTCTTTTCTTCAGGCTTCACTAAGGTTTGGCCTGAGGCAAAGACCTTTCTGACATTCAGAGCAACAGAACAATAGGTAATCAAAAGCCCCCAAGCAGGGTTTCTCCTAGGAGACTTTCCTGGTTACTCTGATATGTGAGTTTTCTGAGATGCTCGCCATTCTCTTCAACTATCCAGTACATGGCCATGTCACAGAGCTTGGAGGTGGTACGTATCTTGTACAAAAATACATGATACTAATCTTGAGAGTGGCCAGAATTCAGGAAAAAAATGAGAACTTAGGTAGATAGCAGGTGTTGCCCATGGATGAGGCAAGCCTCAGTCCATTCATTAATTGGGAAGGATGCATACTGGGAAGTTTTCTACTAGACAGGACACACCCAATGAGCTATATTCTTTTCTAATATCTACAAAGAAAAACACAATGGGATACACAGACACAGAAACAGTCTCCTTGTCAAATGACTTACTAGAAACAGTCCACTCCAAACCAAACAAACCTCCTTTTTTACCTATTCTCAGATCATGTGAAAAAACCACAAACACAAACCAACACCCTCTAATGCACCTCCTTCTTCCAAGTAGGTCTGTGACTATCTGGAATGTCCTCTGACTGGTAGGACATACAATGCTCCCCAGAAATGGAATTTCTGTCTCAGATCTGGTCTCCTTGGTCAAATCTGTGAAGTTGTAAGGACGCAGTGGTGAGCCAATTCCTATCCTCTCAGGAAAGACCCCTCTTCAGAGCTTTCTTGGTATTTGGCAACCCTTACATCAGTAGGTACCAAGAAAGACTGACTCTGTTCCTGGAAAATCCAAAGAAATGAGCCCACTGCGACTGGGACTGGGACTGGCTCAGGGTGCCTTGCTTCCTGGATCACAAAATTCAGAGAGCTCCATCACCAAGGAAGTGAGGTGAGGTCACTACCTTCAGAAAATGAATGAGGTCACTGTCTTGGCCACCACTTTGTCCTAACAGTTTCTTCCTATTGTCTCCTGACATGGAGGCTGCCCTACTTCCTGTGATACTTTCTCATGTTAGAATGGTATAGAAACCATAGTTACCTGGGAACAGCTCTCCACACAGGCCTGGTTTGGTCCATCTTCCCTACATAAAGAATAGAGAGGCTGACTCAGACACATCTTTTCATCCTGACCATGTTTTTTGCCATGGAATATGACTTTTGTTCTCTCAGGTCCTTCATAGCTGCCTGCATCTTCTCCAGGGATCATTTCTGCATGGATTTTGAGGTACTCAGCAGTTGGAAGATCTCCTAACTTCCTGTATTGTAATACCAACTTTGTCCCTGCTCTTCTGTAAAGTGAGATTGAAAGAACATTGTATGGTTAGGATTAATAGCATGTTCGATTTGGGTTGGAAATCATTCTGCTGGATGAATAATGGTATTGGGAACCAGCGATATTTATAAGAATATAGAGGTATAACATAAGTATGAAAACAGAAATCTAGGTAATATTTGAAGCCCAGAAGGATTTGGACCCTTGATTGGGATCCTTAGCTTGAGTTATGTTTTGCACCGAGGTCTCAGTTAAATTGATATACAATGGCATAAGACCCTGTACCTCAGATGATTAAATGTAGAAGAGATCATCCAGTCAAAAAGGGATTGTGTGTAGGATTAGGAAGATAGTCAGTAGGTTTAGAAGGAAGAGTGAGTCTAGGATTTGGACCAAATGTACTTTAGCAATAGGGTTTTGGTTAGAGAGTGAATATAAATGACACCATATGTGAAGAGTCAGGCACAATGATGAACTGGGGAAAATATGTAGGAAAGCAGACATCAATAGAGACATTAGGAAATCAGGCAAAGTATAACGTGATAGGATTAGACATTTTCAACAGGGTTGAGGTTGAATACATAATCTTAAGAAGAAACCAATTTGTAGTCACCAATAAGATTGACATTTGAGAGCATTAGGCAACCTGGACATGGATATATTTAGTAATCCATGTTCACATTCCATTGAGGCTTTGGTACAATCATAAGGGTGACCTTCGCATTTTGTGTCCAGAATATTACTGTGTTAATATGTATATGAAGATCAGGTGACATGAGTATTTCTTCCACCATTTCTGGGGGAAATATTTTGAAAAGATATAAATTAGTACTGGGGATACTAATCGGCTTACCCTGTGTTGATGAATATAGAGATGATGCATTAATAGACCATACTGTGAATAAATTATATGACTGGTTCCAAATTTAAATAATGGATTGTATTGATATCTGAAAAAATAGAGGAAATCATTTATTGATATACATACATTCATTCCAACCACTTATATATCTAATGGTTATATTAGGGTTACCGTTTATCATAAATAGTGTGTGAGTTTTGCTTCAGAAATGATTATGGAATCGAAAATAATGTCTTTAGAAAGAAGTCTAGTGAAAAGACCAGTCAAGAAACATGGAGAAATATAAGTGTTCTGAAGGAGGAAGTGATTGAAAGTGAACCAAATGTTTATAAATTTGTGAACTTGTGAATGAAAGGATATAATTTATGATGTCTATAAACTGAAGAAATAATAACGTACCAGGTTTGATTAAAATGAACTTTAATAAACACACCATATCCAATAGGAATCTACTTGCATTGATGTTAAACTTGGTCAGTTACTGTAGAAATATTAGGATTTGTAAGCACCCTTCCCTGAAGTTAGTTTTCAGTACTAGGAAACAAATATTTATTTCAGTGGATGTATATTTCTGAGAATAAACTTTTAAAAGTTGATTATAAATCCACACTATATGAATATGAATGAATTCAGGCGGTGTATAAGAAGACACATATATTTCATATTTTGGTAAATCTGGAGAATATATATATATATATATATATATATATATATATATATATATATATATATATATAATGTATATATAGACACACAAACACACACATTATAATGTAGCAATATATATGCCAATGAAATTCATCATGAAAAATAACTCATCCGCATATCCCAAAATATTCATTTTACTGAACATGAATATGTGTATAGTGTTGTTCATCTAGGAAGCTCACCCATGGGTTCAATTTTCAGTTAAAACAGCGTTTAGGAGGAGTGATCTCTTCTCACAATTTGTATCTGCCAAGTCAGCCACCTCACAAGAATGTATATGTTGAAACCAGGTAGGGATTCTATTTGTGCATATAAAATACATTTGCTTAATAGGCTACAGAGAAAGGGAGACAGGAATTCACATTTTTCTTAACTTTAAAAACACATGGAAAATTATTTCAACAAATAATTGACTAGATTTATAACTCCTACCTTATATCATGCAAAAGGTAATTCCAACTATACACCATGCTTCTTCTGAAATGCTTGTATTTCTATTCTGTTTGGGTTATTTTTCTCCATTATATTAGGATTAGTAGTCAGAGTTTAGTAGGGTATGGGTTAGTGTCAGGGATTCAGTATTTCAAACAGAAAATTGGAAAATGAATCCAATGTGTATGCAAATATGTGCTACAAAAACAATCTTCCCTCTCTCATCCAGAACAATGACTTGACATTCCCTTTGCCCCAAGTAAGTCAGAATTAGAGGAGAAGAGTTTGAAAATCTGTGAATATATATTTAGATGGAAAATGCTCAGGAGTTCACAACCTTGGAGTTGATAGAGCAGTTTCCAAAAGTAAGTGACATGGTAAACACTCCACAAACATGGAGATCTGCTGGCCTAAAACACTTCTTGAGAAATTGCCTCTGAGCTTGGGCACTTGAAATATATGTTGTTTTCAGGAGCTTTAAACTTCCGATGTAGTGAGACCATCAAAGCTAGGTCTGCATCTATGTGACCAGGAGGACATGGTTTCTTATTTTCCAATGAAACATGAGGCAGCTAAATTCTCTCTTTGTAGCTAAATTGTGGCCACGGGGGCTAAGTGTCACCCCATGTGGACTGTGAAGCCACTTGGTCATCCTCGACTTTTCATTGTGTTTCTTGCTGCTGCACTGGGAGTTTGGTATTTGCTTCACGAAATACAAGGAGTTCAAGTGGGACACAGTGCTGGAGGGAGTTCTGTCACGTGTGGTGGGTCAGTGTCTGCATGGGAATGCACCAAATAGGCTTCTATCCCACATAGCTTGCCCTTGACCATAGCAACCTGATTCTAAACATTGCCGTGAAAAATCTCCATATAACAAGATGCCTTTATATAGAAGGGTCTGCTGGCTGCACCGTGTCTGTGTCAAGGCATTTGAAAGTCAATGGCAGATCCACAGGCCCCACCACAGATGTTTTATCACACACCTGCACACCACTGCTCTAGGCCCACTACATATCAGGCTCCAACTTACTGGCATCTCTGTTCTACACCATTTTCATGATACCTAGTCAATCAAGGCACTGTCTGGTATACTCATGATCAGCAACAGGACATCCAAAGGTTCTCCAGTGCCACCTGGTCATGAGAATTTCTAAAAATTCATGGTATTTATCTAACTATTTTTCACATATGAAGTTGTTGGTACTGTGGGTTTCAATTCATTCAGGATCCATTAAATGTTGAGGAAGCTCATTTTAATGAAGGATCTGGAGATCTCTCACAGGCAAGGCTTCCCAAAGAGTGGCCAAATTGTCACATGAAGCCAGGCCCATTGAGGTCTCCAATGTGAGGTCCATGTGTGTTTTGACTCTCAACGATGGCTGCCAGGTCTTTCAGAATAAAACCTGTGATATCCTAGCTGAGATTCCCAGTGCTCTCTGGAAAGCCTCTCTGGGCCAAGATCTCAGTTTCCAAGGGCGACTCTCATGCGTGGCCTCCTGAAATCCCAACAACATTCATGGCAATACTTCTCTGAAGTCAGTTCCAAATCTCATTCTCTAAGGGGAATCACACCAGAGTTCAAGCCAGGTGGACCCAGTCATCTCTTCCAACTACCACACAAATGACCACAATTAAAACCAAAACACTCCCACATGGCCCTCATCTTTTTCCATATAAACACACATCATAACCTCTGGATGGGAGTTTTCCATGAGGTGCACATCCAAACCAGTGCCCAAAATAAGCTCCCTTGCCCCTCATTTGCCTAACATCAGGGTTGATTGAACACGCTTCCTGTGAACCAGCAGTGATCAAATAGGCCTGCCGTAAATGCTCCACTTCTCCACTTTGAGGCCTTCTTACTGTGGGGTTTAGATTCTTTTTTTTTCTAAATTTTTTTTGAAATTTAATTGAAAAGTTAAAAAAAATTGTTTTGCAGAATATTAAATTTCTAATGGCAAAGCCTTCACCTTGTTTGTGAAGGAAACCTTGATGCCTTGCCAATCTGGTTATATGGAGACACTCAAAATTTTCTGTTACATACTACATGGATGAATGGCTAAAGCACATAGTTTTTTTAAAACTGAAAGGCAGATACCAGCAAGTAAGATAACAAATAAAAGACAATTTTATTAAAAAATAAAGTTGTTATATGACTCAAATATTGGAAATTCAATTCTTTTTTTTTTGGTTGTTCAAAACATTATAAAGCTCATGATATATCATCTTTCATACATTTGACTTAATTGGGTTATGAACTCCCATTTTTACCCCAAATACAAATCGCAGAATCACATCAGTTACACACTCACGTTTTTACATAATAGCATACTAGTTATTGTTGAATTCTGCTACCTTTCCTATCCCCTACTATTCCCCCTCCCCTCCCATCTTCCCTCTCTACCTCATCTGCTGTTGTTTAATTCTCTCCCTTGTTTTCCCCTCTTTAGCCTCACAACCTCTTATATGTAATTTTGTGTAACATTGAGTAGTCTCCTACCATTTCCATATAATTTTCCTTCTCTCTCCCTTTCTCTCCCCCACTCATCTCTGTTTAGTTTTAATATTTTTCTCATGTTCTTCCTCCCTGTTCTCTTCTTATTTGCTCTCTCTATATAAAAGGAAACATTTGGCATTTGTTTTTTAAGGATTGGATAGCTTCGCTTAGCATAATCTATTCTAATGCCATTCATTTCCCTGCAAATTCTATGATTTTGTCATTTTCAGTGCTGTGTAATACTCCATTGTGTATAGATGCCACATTTTTATTATCCATTCGTCTATTGAAGGGCATCTAGTTTGGTTCCACAGTCTAGTTATTGTGAATTGTGCCGCTATGATCATCGATGTGGCAGTATCCTTATACTGCTCTCTATTAAGATCCTCAGGGAAGAGTCTGAGAAGGGCGATATCTCAAATGGTGGTTCCGTTCCCAGCTTTCCCAGGAATCTCCATACTGCTTTCCATATTGGACTCTCCAATTTGCAGGCCCACAAGCAGTGTACAAGTGTACCCTTTACCCCACATCCTCACCAACACTTATTGTTGTTCGACTTCATAATGGCTGCCAATCTTACTGGAGTGAGATGGTATCTTAGGGTGGTTTTGATTGCATTTCTCTGACTGCTACAGATGGTGAGCATTTTTTCATGTACTTGTTGATTGATTGTATATTCTCCTCTGTGAAGTGTCTGTTAAGATCCTTGGCCCATTGTTGATTGGGTTATTTGTTATCTCATTGTTTAATTGTTTTGAGTTCTTTGTATATTCTAGATATTAGGGCTCTATCTGAAGTGTAAGGGGTAAAAATTTGTTCCCAGGATGTAGGCTCTCTATTTAACTCTCTTATTGTTTCTCTTGCTGAGAAAAAACTTTTTTAGATTAAGTAAGTCCCATTTGTTTTTTCTTTTTTATGAACTCTTGGGCTATGGGTGTCCTATTAAGGAATTTGGAGCCCAACCCCACAGTATGTACATCGTAGCCAACTTTTTCTTCTATCAGACGCAGTGTCTCTGATTTTATATCTGGCTCCTTGATCCATTTTGAGTTAACTTTTATGCATTGTGAGAGAAAGGGATTCCGTTTCATTTGTTGCATATGAATTTCCAATTGTCCCTGCACCATTTGTTGAAGATGCTATCCTTCTTACATTGCATGCTTTTAGGTCCCTTTTCAAATATAAGAAAGTTGTAATTTTGTGGATATGTCCTCTGTGTCCTCTATTCTGTACCATTGGTCCATCTGCCTGTTTTGATACCAGTACCACACTGTTTTTGTTACTATTGCTTTGTAGTACAGTTTGAACTCTGGATTCACACTTCCTGCTTAGAATTGCTTTCGCTATTCTGGGTCTTTTGTTGTTCCATATGAAATTCATGATTACTTTATCTATTTCTACAAGAAATGCCATTGGGTTTCTGATTGGCATTGCATTAAACTGTAGAGAACTTTGGGTAATATCGCCATTTTGATGATGTTATTTCTGCCTATCCATGTACAGGGCATATTTTTCCATCCTCTAACATCTTCTTCTATCTCTCTCTTTAGGGTTCTGTAGTTTTCATTGTATAAATCTTTCACCTCTTTGGTTAGGTTGATTCCCAAGTTTTTTATTTTCTTTGAGTATACTGTAAATGGAGTGGTTTTCCTCATTTCCATTTCAGAAGTTTTGTTGCTGATATACAAGAATGCCTTTGATTTATGCATGTTGATTTTATATCCTGCCAATTTGCTGAATTCATTTATTAACTCTAGCAGTTTCTTTGTAGACCCTTTTGGGTCTGTTAAATATATTATCATGTCATCCACAAATAGCGATAATTTAAGTTCTTCTTTTCCTATTTTTATGCCTTTAATTTCCTTTGTCTGTATCATTGCTCTGGATAGTATTTCAAGAACTAAATTAAATAGAAGTGGTGATAGAGGGCATCCCTGTCTTGTTGCAAATTTTAGAGGGAATGCCTTCAGTTTTTCTCCATTTAGGATGATGCTAGCCTGAGGTTTAGCATATATAGCTATTACCATGTTGAGGTAAGTTCCTGTTATTCCTAGTGTTTTATAGAGTTTTAAAGAAAAAGGGATGCTGTGCTTTGTAGAATGCTTTTTTTGCATCTATTGAGATGATCATATGGTTCTTCTCTTTAAGTCTATTGATGTGATGGATTACATTTATTGATTTCCGTATATTGAACCAGCCTTGCATCCCTGGGATGAATCCCTCTTGATCATGAAGCACAATTTTTTTATATGCTTTTGTTTTTTATTTGCCAGGATTTTATTGAGAATTTTTGCATCCAAGTTTATTAGAGATATTGGTCTGTAGTTTTCTTTCTTTGAAGTGTCTTTGTCTGGTGTTGGGATCAGGGTGATGTTGGCCTCATAGAATGAATTTGGAAGAACTCCTTCTTTTTCTATTTTTTGAAATAGCTTGAAAAGTATTGGTATTAATTCATCTTTGAACGTTTTGTAGAACTCTGCTGTATAACCATCTGGTCCAGGGCTTTTTTTGGTTGGTAGTCTTTTGAAGGTTTCTTCTATTTCTTCCTTTGTTATTGGTCTATTTAAATTGTGTGAGTCTTCCGGACTCAAACTTGGCAGATTATATGACATAAGAAATTTATCAATATCTTCATTATCTTCTGTTTTATTGGAATATGGGGTTTCAAAATACTTTCTAATTATCATCTGAATTTCTGTAGTGTCTGTTTTGATGTTGCCTTTTTTATCCCATATGTTAGTAATTTGAGTTCTCTCTCTACTTCTCTTCATTAGCATGGCTAAGGCCCTGTCGATTTAATTTATTTTCAAAGAACCAACTTTTATTTTTTCAATTTTTTTTGTTTCAATTTTGTTGATTTCTCCTCTAATTTTAATTATTTCTTGTCTTCTACTACATTTGTTGTTTTGCTTTTTTTTTCTAGGTTTTTGAGATGTAGTGTGAGATCATTTATTTGTTGTTTTTTTCTTTTTTTTTTTTTTTGAGGAAAGAATTCCAAGAAATGAATTTCCCTCTTAAAACTGCTTTCATTGTTTTCCATAGAATCCGGTATGTTTTGTCTGTATTGTCATTTGTCTCTAAGAAATTTTTTATCTCCTCCTTTATGTCTTCTGTAACCCATTGATCATTCAGTAACATATTGTTCATTTTCCATGTGATGTAGAATTTTTCCTTCCTTCTTCAATCATTAATTTCAAGTTTCATTCCATTATGATCAGATATGGTGCATGGTATTATCTCCATACTTTTATATTTACTAAGAGTTTCCATATGGCATAATATATGGTCTATATTTGAGTAGGACCAATGTGCTGCTGAGAAGAACATGTATCCACTTTATGATGTTTGATATATTCTATATATGTTGGTTAAGTCTAGGTTATTGATTGTTCTATTAAGTTCTATAGTTTCTTAATTCAGATTTTCTCTAGAGGATCTGTCCAATTGCGAGAGTTGTGTGCTGAAGTCACCCGTAATTATTGTGTTATAGCCTATATGACTCTTGAAGTTGAGGAGAGTTTGTTTTATGACTTTGCACCACCATTGTTTGATGCATACAAATTGATAATTGTTATGTCTTGTTGGTTAATGGTGCCTTTTAACAGTATATAGTGTCCTTCTTTATCACTTTTGATTAACTTAGGTTTAAGTTGATTTTAATCGATATGAGTATGGCCACTCCTTCTTGCTTCCGAGGGCCAACAATGGCTGCAAAGTCTTTCAGAATAAAATCATGTGATTTCCTGGCTGAGATTCCCATTGCTCTGTGGAAAGCCACCTTGGGCCAAGATCTCAGTTTCAAAGGGTGACATTCATGCGTGGCCTCCTAAAAACCAACACAATTCATTTCAATACTTCTATGAGGTACGTTCCAGAACTCAGGCTCTAAGGGAAATCACACCAGAGTTCAAGCCCAGGTGGACCAAGTCATCTCTTCCAACCCCCACACAAATGACCACAATTAGAACAAAAAAACTCCCACATGGCCCTCATCTTCGTCCATAAAGACCCTCATCAAAAGTTCTGGATGGAAGTTTTCATGAGGGTCGCAACCAAAGACAGTTTCCAGAATAAGCTCCCTTGCCTCTAATTTCCCTAAAGTCAGGGTGGCCTGGACACCCTTCCTGTGAACCAGGAGTGATCAAAAAGGCCTGCCATTAAATCCGCTCTGTTTCTATAATTTGAGGCTTACTGAATGTCAGGTATAGATTTTTTATGTGATTTGGAGTCATGAGAAAACCCAAGCATATCTGCAGAGCATTGAAGAATTCATTTGACAAAGAGGATCCCTATTCTCACTTGAAGGGGGTCAGGAACCTAACAGAGAAAGGCAAGAATCTTCATCCACAATGACTGCTCTTTTTGCCATTTTGGTTTTGAATGCACACATGGGTTCTTTCTTTAGATCCATTAGGTGCTGAGAATCTAAGCCACAGCCTCACACAGGGCCAAGAGGCAGATTCAGACAAATCCCTTTCCAAAGCAATTAAGCAAAGAGCCACAGGTGATGTCCATTTATTTCCATTTGAAAATTTTTTCTTCAGGCTTCACAAAGGGGTGGCCTGAGGCAAAGACCTTCCTGACATTCAGGGCAACAGAACCCTTGATTTGTATACTTAGCTTGAATTATGTTCTGCACCGAGGTCTCAGATAAATCGATATACAATGGCATAGGACCGTGTACCTCGGATGATTGAATGTAGAAGAGAACATCCAGTAAAAAAGGGATAGTCTGTAGGATTAGGAAGATAGTCAGTAGGTTTAGGAAGAAGAGTGACTCTAGGAGTTGGACCAAAAGTTCTTTAGCAATAGGGTTTCAGTTAGAGAGTGAATGTAAATGTCAGCACATGTGAAGAGACAGTCACAATGATGAACTGGGAAAAAATATGTAGGAAAGCAGATATCAATAGAAAGATTAGGAAATCAGGCAAGTATAAAGTGAGTGATAGGATTAGACATTTTCAACAGGCTTGAGGTTGAATATATAATCTTAGGAAGAAACAAATATGTAGTAATCAATAGGATTGACATTTGAGAGCATTAGGCACCCTGGACATGGATGTTTTTAGTAATCCATGGTCACTTTCCATTTAGGCTTTGGTACAATCATATGTGTGACCTTTGCATTTTGTGTCCAGAATACTACCGTGATAAATTGTATATGTTGATAAGGTGACATGAGTATTTCTTCCACCATTATGGGGAGTAATATTCTGGAAACTTATAAATTAGTACTGGTGATACAAATAGGTGTACCTTGTGTTGATGATTATTGAGATGTTGCATGAATAGACCATATTGTGATAAAGTATATAACTAGTTCCAACTTTAAATAATGGATTGAGTTTGCATCTGAAAATATATTGGAAATCTTATATTGATATATATACAATCATTCCAACCAGTTATATATGTAATGGTAATATTAGGGTTACGGTTTATCGTGAAGGGTGAGTATTGCTTCAAAAATGATTATGGAATAAAAAATAATGTGTTTAGAAAGAAGTCTAGTGAAAAGACCAATAAAGAAACATGGAGGAATACATGTGTTCTTAAGTAGTAAGTAAATGAATGTGAACCAAATGCCTATAATTTTGTGAAGTTGTGGATGAAAAAATATATCCTATGATGTCCATAAACAGATAAAATAGTAATATACCAGTGTTGAATAAAAATGAACTTCAAAATACACATCATGTCCCATAGCAATATACTTGCATTGATGTTAAACTGGGTCAGGTACTGTAGAAATATTAGGATTTGTATGCACCACCTACTGAACTTAGTTTTCAGTAGTAGGAAACAAAAATGTATTACAGGAATATAAATATTGCTGAAAATAATCTTGTAAAGATTGGATTTTGAACCCACATACATGAATATAAATGAATTTAGGGAGTGTATAATAAGACACATATTTTTCATATTTTTTTTAAAATCTGGAGGAAAAAAAAAAAATATATATATATATATATATATATATATATATTTTTTTTTTTTTCCAGATTTAAAAAAAATACACAAACACACACACACACACACACACACACATGCACACATACACACACACACACACACACATTAATATTTAGCAATATATATGCCAATCGAAATTCATCATGAAATATAATTCATCCACGTATTCAAAAATATTCATTTTACTGAACATGGATTTATGTATAGTGTTTTTCACTAGGAAGCTCACCCATAGGTTGAATTTTCAGTTCCATCATTATTTAGGGAGAGTCATCTGTCCTCACAATTTTATATTCCAAAGTCAGGGAGCTCAAAAGAATGTCCGTGTGATACCAGGTAGGATATTATATATATGCATAAAAAAATACATGTGCTGAATAGGATACAGAGAAAGGGAGACAGGAATTTATATATGTGATAATTTTAAAAAATCATGGAGAAATATTACAATGAAAAGTTGACTAGATTTAAAACACATACTCTTGATAATGCAGAAGGCAAATAGAAGTATACACCATGCTTCCTATGAAAGGCCTGTATTTCTATTCGGTTAGGTTTCTTTCTCTCCATGATATTAGGATTAGTAGTCAGAGTCTAGTAGGTTATGGGTTAGTGTCAGGGATTCAGTATTTCAAATGGAAAAAAGGAAAATGAATCTAATGTGTATGCAAAAATGTGATACACATAAATCTTCCCTCTCTCATCCAGAACAATGCCTTGACATAACCATCGCTAAAAGTAAGACACAATTAGAGGAGAGGAGTTAGAAAATCTGTGAATTTATGTGGAATGGAAAATGCTCAGGAGTTCACAACACTGGAGGTGGTAGAACAGTTTCCAAAAGTAAGGGAGAGGGTAAACAATCCAGAAACATGGAGCTGTGGTGGCCTAAAGACTTCTTGAGAAACTTCCTCTGAGGTTGGGAACAAGAAATATATGTAATTGTCAGGAGATTTAGCTTCGTTTGTAGTGACACCATGAAATCTGGGTCTGCATCTATGTTACCTGGAGAACATGGTTTCTTATTTTCCAATGATCATGAGGCAGCGGTGCTGAATTCTCTCTTTGTAGGTAAACTGAGGCCACTGGGCTGAAGTGTCTCCCATGTGGACTGTGAAGCCATTTGGTGATCCTCCACTTTCCAGGGTGTTTCTTACTGCTGCACTGGGAGTTTGGTACTTGCTTCACGAAATACAAGGAGTTCAACTGGGATAAAAATGCTGGAGGAGTTCTGTCATGTGTGGTTGGTCAGGGTCGCGAAGAGAATGTACGAACCAGGCTTCTATCCTACATAGCTTTCCCCTTGACTATAGCAACCTGATTCTGAACATTGCCCTGAAACCTCTCCATATGACAAGATGCCTTTACATATAAAGGTCTGCTGCCTGCACCATGTCAGTCGCAAGTCTTTCAAAGCCAATGGAAGATCCAGGTGGTCCTACCAAAAATATTTATTTACACACCTACACTCCACTTCTCTACACCCAGTACTCAGCAGGATCCAAATTACTGGCATCTCTGTTCTACACCATTTTCACGAAACCCAGTCAATCAAGGCACTCTTTGGTACACTCATGATCAGCAACAGGAAATCCGAAGTTTATCCAGTGCCACCTGGTCATGGGAATTTCAGAAATTTCATGGTATTAATCTAGTCATATTTCAAAAATGAAGTTAGAGGCACTGTGGGTTTCAATTAATTCAGGAACCATTAAATGGTGAGGAAGCTCATTTCAATGAAAGCTCTGGAGAACACTCACAGAAAAGCCTTCCAAAAGACTGGCAAAAAGGTCACATGAATCCAGACACATTGTGGTCTACAATGTGAGGTCCATATGTGTTTGGACTCTCAACTAGGGCTGCCAAGTCTTCAAGAAGTAAATCATGTGATATCCTGGCTCAGAATCCCCGAGCTCCGTGGAAAGCCATCCTGGGCCTAGATCTCAGTTTCCAAAGGCGATTCTCACGCGTGGCCTAGTAAAATCCCAAGAGAATTCACGGCAATACTTCTCTGAGGTCAGATCCAGAACTCATTCTTTAAGGGGAATCACACCAGAGTTCAAGCCCAGGTGATCCCAGTCATCTCTTCCAACTACCACACAAATTACCACAATTAAAACAAGAACACTCCCATATGGCCCTCATCTTCTTCCATATTGACACTCATCATAATTTGGCTGGATGTTTAAATGAGGGGCGCAGACCAAGACAGTGTCCAAAATAAGCTCCTTTGACCCTCATTTGCCTAAAGTCAAGGTGGCCTGGACACCCATCCTGTGAACCAGGAGTGATCAAATAGGCCTGCCATTAATACCGCTCCAATTCTCCAATTTGAGGCCTACTGACTGTGGGGTTTAGATTCTTTATGTGAATTTTAGTCATGATAAAACCAAACACCTATGGGCTAGCCTCTGTAGGTTTTGAAGAACTCATTTGACCCAAAGGATCCCTATTTTCACTTGATGGATTTCAGGAACCTTACAGAGGAAGTCAAGAGACTTCATCCCAATGACTGCTCTTTTGGCCATTTTTCATTTGGATGCAAACATGGGAACTTTCTTTAGATCCATCAGGTGCTGAGAATCTAAGTCACAGCCACACACAGGGCCAGGGGGCTGATTCATACACATCCCTTTTCAAAGCACTTAAGAAAAGAGCCACAGGTATGCCCAATCATTTCCCTTTGAAAACTGTTTTCTTCAGGCTTCAAAAAGGGGTGGCCAGAGGCAAAGACCTTCCTGACATTCAGGGCAACAGAACAATTGGTAAGTAAAAGGCCCAAAGCAGGGTTTCTCCACTGAGACTTTCCTGGTCACACTGATATCTGAGTTTTCTGAGATGCTCCCCATTCCCTACAGCTATCCAGTACATTGTTATGTCACAGAGCTTTGAGGTGGTAAAGATCTTGGACACAAAACCATAGGCCTATTCTTGAGATTGGCCGGAATTCAGGAAGAAAACAGGAACTTAGGAAGATAGCAGGTGTTGCACATCAATAAGGCAAGCTACAGTCCATTCATAAATGGGGCAATATGAATGCTGAGAAGCTTTCTACTCGACAAGACACATCCATTCATGAATTCTCTTTTCTAATGTCTACAACCACGGACACAGTGAGATACACAGACAGAGAAACACTCGCCATGTTAAACGACTTACTAGAAACAGTCCACTTCCAACGAAACAAACTGACTTTCCTACCTATTCTCAGAGAATGAGACAAAACCACAAACCCACAACCACACCCACAAAGGCACCTTCTTCCCCCAAGTAGGTCTTTGACTATCCGGAGTGTCCTCTGACTTGTAGGCCATAATATGTTCCCCCAAAATAGCCTGTCCTGTCTCAGATCTGGTCTCCTTGGCAAACTCTGTGAACTTCTCAGGAGCCAACGGTGAGCCACTAACTGCTTTCTCAAGAAAAGCAACGCTTCCGAGCTTTCCTGGCATTTGTTCTTCTCACGTCTGAAGGTACCAAGAAAGACTGACTGTCCTTGGTAAATTCAAATAAGTGAGACCACAGGGATGGGGACTGGGACTGGCTCTGTGTGCCTGGCTTCCTGGATCCAAAGTTCAGAAAGTTCCATCACCAAGGAAGTGAGGTGAGGTCATTTCCTTCCTGAACTGAATGAGGTCCCTGTCTTGGCAACCACTTTGTCTTAACTGTTGCTTCCAAGGGTCCCATGAGATTGAGGCTGCCCCTACTTCCTGTGACACTTTCACAAGTTAGAATGGTATATCAACCATAGGCACCCAGGAATAGATCTCCACACAGGCCTGTTTTGGTCCATGTTCTCTACATTAAGAAGAGAATCTAATTCAGACACAACCTTTTATCCTGACCGGGTTGTTTGCCATGGAAGATGACTTTTGCTTTCTCAGGTCCTTCATAGCTGCCTACATCTTCTCCAGGGATCATTTCTGCATGGGCCTTTGAGGTTCTCAGCAGGTGGAAGTTTCCCTACATTTCTTTATTGTAAAATCAACTCTTTCCCTGCTCTTCTATAAAGTTAGATTGAAGGAACAGTGTATGATTATGGTTAAAAACATGTTTGATTTGGGTTAGAAATCATTGTGCTGGATGAATAATGGTATTGGGAACTTGCTATGTGTATAAGAATATATAGGTGTAATATATGTATGAAAAAAGAAATCTAAGTATGATTTGAAGGCCAGAAGGGCATTGGGCCCTTGATTGGGATACGCAGCATTGAATTACGTTCTGCAGAGATGTCTCAGATAAATCAATATACAATGGCATAGGTCCTTGTACCTTGCATGAATTAATGTAGAAGGAACATCCAGTCAAAAAGGGATAGTCGGTAGTGAAAGGTTAATAAAATAGGTACTTGTAATTTCCTGTTTTTCTGTATGCTTAACAAAACACTGTTGAAATCTTGAGAAATGTTTGCTAATCTTGTTCTAGAATGTACTGTTCCCAACTGCCAAACTGCAGAATGTACTGCCTCACTCGGTGTCACGCGAACCGCCCACTCACCCTTACACATCAGTAAACTTCCCTCCCTTCCCTCTCCAAGAAATGTATGTAAGCTCTGCATAAGCTGTTCTCAGAGCTCTCTGATCTATTTAAGTTAGCTGTGAGCCCCAGCAAGCTGGACCCAAAAAAAGCCCTTTGCTGTTGCATGAGACAGTCTCTTGGTAGTCTCTTCCTCCGACACTCGCCTGACCTTTACATATTGAGGTTCCACCGAGTTCTGGCAGTGGCGGATGAGAGACCCCCAACGGGCTCCTCTCGGAGCAAGTAAGGCGCCTCTTTCTGGTTTCAGGTGTCATGTTAGGGCTTGGCAAAATTGCTGGAGATGAAGAGCCTGGGGTCTCTCCGACGGTGGCTGAGAGACATGTCACAGAGACATAGGGCACCTCCATGGGGGACCCCGCAGAGGACTCGGAGAATCAAGGAACAATTGCTTCATCGACTCAGTGATATTTTGTTTTAGATTAGGTATTGCCATCCTATCGGGTTTTGCCGGCTACGCATTCCTGGTCTCAGTGTTGGAGGTCCATTGCCTGTCTTCATGGTCTTGTCTTATCTGTGTCATGTGACTTTGCTTTTACTGTTTGTGTACCTTTCATTATGGGACAGAGCACTTCAATGGCTCTGTCCCTGACCCTTGATCACTGAACCAAAGTCTGCTTAAGGGCTCAGTATCTTTCTTTTTTTAGTAAAACGCTAGACCTGGCAGACTCTCTGTGCCTCAGAATGGCCCATTTTGGAGTCGTATGGCCCCTAGAAATATCTTTCTACTTCCCACTAATTTAAAAAGTCAGAGATATTGTCTTTCAGCCAGGGCCACATATCCATCCTGATCAACAGCCATATATCTTAACTTTGCCAACCTCTGCAAATCTCCTCCACCATGGGTGAAGCCTTTCCTTGCCCATGCCTCTGCTCATACTCCTTCCCCCATGATCTCTCAAACCCTCACCTCTTCCACCTCCTCCACCCTCTGTTCTCCCTGAGTCACAAGATTTGACTCTACTGGACTCTTCTTCCCCTCCTTATCCACTGCCCTCGTCCCCTAACACACAACACACTCTAAGTGATTCCCCTGCTTCTGACTAAGCCTCTCTACCATTGGAGGAAGCTAAGCCGGTAATAGGATCTGATAATGGACCGATGTTCATGGCCCAGGTAAGTCAGGGGTTAGCCAGGAACCTGGGGATTAAT
The DNA here is from genome assembly GCF_048772815.1 of Callospermophilus lateralis. Taxonomy (NCBI): domain Eukaryota; kingdom Metazoa; phylum Chordata; class Mammalia; order Rodentia; family Sciuridae; genus Callospermophilus; species Callospermophilus lateralis. The sequence goes on from NW_027512517.1 coordinate 368,841, forward strand.
TGGAAGTTATATTGTGCTTATAGACCCCAGAGTTCAGGACAAGTAGAAAGAATGAATAGAACAATTAAAGAGACCTTAACGAAATTAAGCTTAGAGACCAGCATAAAAGATTGGACTATGCTCCTGACTTATGCAATGTTTCATGCAAGAAAAAATCCTTCTGTTTCTTTGAGTAGCCTTACCCCCTGAGAAATTCTCTATGGTGGCCCTCGTCCAGTAAGGGTCCTAAGCCCAACTGTAAGACCTAAGGATCCATTTCACACTCTCTTGGTTGACAGACTTAAAGCTCTTGAAAGAACTCAGTGATACCTGTGAAAATAGCTGGCCACTGCCTACCAAACTGTGTACCAGGGGATTCCACATCCATATCAAATAAGAGACTTCATGTATGTAAGATGACATCAGGTGTCATCCCTGGAACCCTGCTGAAAAGGACCATACCAGGTGTTACTTATAACACCTACAGTGGTAAAGGTATACAGAATCACTTCCTGGATCCATGCCTCTCATCTCAAGCCTGCTCCTTGTCCAGAATCTTTCTGGAAACTGGAAAAGACTGGTAACAGTTTCAAATTGTGTATTCGCCATGTGGATAAGGTTATATACTCTCCCCTTGGCCACAAGTAGTCCTAACCCTCATCAGCCTGTTAAGCAGCGATGGCTGATCACAAATCCTACTGGAAAAGAGTATAATCTATCTCGCATACAGCCCCCTTAGGGACCTGGTGGCCATCTCTCCACCCAGACATTTGTCAGCTGGCCATAGGTCTTTTTTATTGGGATATCCCTGATGAAGAAAATCCCACTAAAATACCATTAAATCCCTTCCGTACCATAGATAATGGAAACAAACTTTATGGATGTAGGTACACGCGAGCCAGATGTGGTTGGCTAGCCTAGATTACTATGTTTGCCCGGCAAACTATCAAAGCCACAAACAGTAATGGCTGTGTGGGGGAAAAGCCGACTTCTTCTGTATTTCATGGAGATGTGATCATACAGGGGCTGCCTGATGGAACCCCAATACTTCATCAAATTCAGTACACAGCATTGGCCATATTACCAAGTAGAAAACAGAAAAAGGATGGCCCCCAGAGGGGTCTCTAGATCCTCAAATTTTGCGTGACCTTTTTAACTTCTGCAAGTGCTCAAAAGGGTGAAAGGAGATTCCCCTATGTGGAAGCCTTTTCCCTCCTTCACTCACATCCTGAACTATGCTTCTCCAATAGATTTTTATCCTCAGCCTTCTGCTCCAGACTCTCTGCTGTCACTCCCACCTCAGCAACCTGATTTCTCCCCTCCAATTGCTAGATCAGAAACCCAAACCTCCACCAGTTCTCAGACAATTGCCCACTAGTGAGGTAGCAGGTACTGAGGTACCCCTCCACCGACTCATTCCTCTCTTCTCCTGTCAGTGCCCTCACCGGGTCCCACCAGGTCCTCTTTCCAGCTAACCCAAAGCTCAAACGAGCTGAGGAGAGTTCTCAGACCCTTATCCAAGATGTAATATAAATGGCCATTAAAGTTGCTTTGTCATCACTGAAAACAGGTTACTAAAATTTAAAGTCCCTCACAGAATTTTGGAATACTCACTCCCGTTTTCTGCTCTGCTCTACCTGTTCTACTGCTGAAGTTTTGTTGCTAGGAAATTCCCAAACCCCTTTCCAATTATTTTTTTACATCTCTCTTTTTCCTCATTCTCAGATCCTCAGAGCTTCTCTCAGCCCCACCTTCCCCGTATTCCCCCTCTGTACCAGGCCCACAGAAAAGTCTTAAATGTCCTTCTCCAGAAGTCTTCACCATGGCTGAATTTAGAACTTTCAGCATAGAGTTTCTATAAAGAGTTCAATGTAGATAAACTTTCTCTTTCTGTATTGCCCTGTTCTACTTGGCCACTGGTTAAAAAACTCAGTACTTCTAAGCTAGACAACCCCTAACTTGTTTTTCACAAAATATGTGAACAAGGCCTCTGGCCTTCAGCTGGGGCTTCACAGAAATGGCTACATTTCTAAGATAAAGAAATTACCAAATGGGCTCCGTTGTAACAGCTGGCAGGGGGAAAATAAGAAAGGGAATAAAAAGCTCTCCCCCTCCCATGTGTCCTTGAAAAGTTAACTTGCCCAGAACAGAGGAAAAATCAGAAACAAATACTGCTTTTTTGAACTTCTGCAGACTGTAAACTTCTGAGCCCCATCCTTATATGCTGGGTACAAAATTCTGAAACTACCTAAACTTGAGTTTCAGGGGATTAATTGATTACAACAGAAGCAATGCCCTCTGAATCCGGTTGCAACAAAATAGGACTGTTTCCCTGTCTTCAGTGCCTTAGGTGCCTTGCCTTGTCTGTCCCTACAACAGCATAATTCTATATACTTAAACATTGTTTATGTTTTCATGAAATGGTCAACAGATGGGATTAATTTTGAAATGGTGCAGATGTTTCCCAGAGTGCTCTATCATGATGCAGGTTCGTTTGAAGATCAAATGGGGGGGGCATACAACCGGTTCCACTGGGAACATGTATCGCTCACTTTAGCCATCCTATTATGAATAGGAGTTGCTGCACGGGTGGGCACAGGAGCCACTGCCATTGTCCATGGGACACAACAAATGACCCAATTAGAAGCAGCAATAGAGCAAAACTAAGATATTAGAAACCCCCATCAGAGCTTTGCATGAATCTTTAACCTCTCTCTCTGAAGTTGTTTTACAGAACAGTTGAGGGTTGGACCTCCTCTTTATTAGAGAAGGGGGCCTTTGTGATGCATTGAGGAAAGAATGTTGTTTTTATGCTGACCATACTGGAGTTGTAATAAAATCTATGAGTAAATTTAAAAGACACCTTGAAGAGCATCAACAAGAGAGAGAGGCCCAAAAAGGGTGGCTTGAGTCTTGGTTCACACACTCCTCCTGGTTAACTACGTTTTTATCAACCTGGCAGGTCCAATAATAATCCTCATATTATTGCTAACTATAAAACCCTGTTTGCTCAACCGTGTAATTTCTTTTCTGCAGGCTCAAATTGGACGAGTTAAACTTATAGTAATACCCCACTAGCAGACATAGAATGTGACACCCTCCAATGATCATTTTTATGATTAAAAGTAGCCAGAAGAAGAAGTGGGGAATTAAAGGTTAATAAAATAGGTACTTGTCACTTCTTATTTTTCTGTATGCTTAACAAAACACTGTTGAAATCTTTAGAAATGCTTGCAAATCTTGTTCCCAGAATGTTCTGTCCCCAACTGCGCAACTGCAGAATGTACTCCCTCACCCAGTTGCACGCAAACCACCCACTCGCCCTGACCCATCAATAAAATTCCCTCCCTGCCCTCTCCAGGGAAAGTATATAAGCTCTACTTAAGCTATTCTCAGGGCTATCTGCTCGATTCAAGTGATCTCTGAGCCCCAGCATGCTGGACACCAAAAAAACCCTTTGATGTTTCATGAGATAGTCTGTTGGTTGTCTCCTCCTCTGAAGCTCGCCCCACATTTACTTGGATGATTGAATGTAGAAGAGAACATCCAGTCAAAAAGGGATAGTCTACAGCATTAGGAAGATAGTCAGTACTTTTAGGAATAAGGGTGAGTATAGGAATTGGAAAAAAAAGTTCTTTAGCAATAGGGTTTCGATTAGAGAGTGAATGTAAATGTCAGCACAGGTGAAGAGTCAGTCACAATGATGAACTGGGGAAAATATGTAGGAAAGCAGATATCAATAGAGACATTACGAAAACAGGCAAAGTATAAAGTGAGTGATAGGATTAGATATTTTGAACAGGGTTGAGTTTACATATATAATCTTAGGAAGAAACAAATATGTAGTCACAAATAGGATTGACATTTGAGATCATTAGGCAAATTTCAGGTGGATGAATATTTCTCAGAATAATCTTGTGAATAGTTGATTATAAATCCACATACATAAACGTGAATGAATTTAGGTAGTGTATATAAGACACATATATTTCATATTTTGAAAAATCTGGAGAGTGTGTATATATATATATATATATATATATATATATATATATATATATACACAAAACACACACACAGACAAAAAAGTAGCAATATATATGTCATTCAAAATTCATTATAAAATATGCATCATCCAGAGATCTAAAAATATTAATTTTACTGAACATGGATTTATGTATAATGCTCTTCAACTAGCAAGCTCACCCATAGGTTGAATATCCAATTCCAACAAGTTTAGTAGGAGTGATCTCTTCTAACAATTTGTATCTGCCAAGTCAGCCACCTCACAAGAATGTACGTGTGGTACCAGGTAGGAATCTATATGTGCATATAAGAATACAGAGAAAGGGAGACAGGAATTCACATATTTGTTAACCTTAAAAATACATGGACAACTTTTTCAACAACAAATCGACTAGATTCATGACTCCAACTCTGTATCATGCAAAAGGCAAGTCCACCAATACACCAGGCCTACTCTTAACTGCTTGTATTTCTATTCTGTTTGGGTTAGTTTTCTCCATCATATTAGAATTAGTAGTCAGAGTCTGGTCGGGTATGGGTTAGAGTCAGGGATTCAGTATTTTGAATGGAAAATAAAAAACTGAATCCAATGTGTATGCAAATATATGCTACAGAAAATTCTTCCCACTCTCCTCCAGAACAATGCCTTGACATTACCTTCGCCCCAAGTAAGACACAATTAGAGGAGAAGAGTTAGAAAATCTGTGAATACCTATCAGGAATGGAAAATGCTCCAGATTTCACATCTTTGGAGGTGGTAGAGGAGTTTCCAAAAGTAAGGGACAGGGTAAACACTCCACAAACATGGAGCTTTGCTGGCCTAAAGACTTTTTGAGAACCTGCCTTTGAGGTTGGGCACTTAAAATATATGTTGTTTTCATTAGCTTTAGCTTTATTTGTAGTGAGACAATCAAAGCTCGATCTGCTTCTATGTGACCTGGAGGACATGGTTATTTATTTTCCAATAAAAATGAGGCAGCAGTGCTGAATTCTCTCTTTGTAGGTAAACTGTGGCCACTGAGGGCTAAGTGTCTTCCCGTGTGGACTGTGACACAACTTGGTCATCCTCCAATTATCGTCGTGTTTTTTGCTGCTGCACTGGGAGTTTGGTATTTGCTTCATGAAATACAATGAGTTCAAATGGGAGACAGTGCTGAAGGGAGTTCTGTCAGCTGTGGTGGGCATGGTCTCCAGGAGAATGCACCAACCAGGGTTCTATTCCACGTAGCTTGCCCCCTTGACAATAGCAACATGATTCTGAACATTGCCCTAAAACCTCTCCATATAAAAATATGCCTTTACGTATATGGGTCTGATGGCTGCACCATGTCAGTCTCAAGCCATTTGGAAGCCAATGGAAGATCCACATGGCCCCACCACAGATGTTTTATCACTCACTTGCATAACACTTCTCTAGGCCCACTACTCACCAGGCTCCTACTTACTAGCATCTCTGTTCTACACCATTTTCATGAAACCCAGTCAATCAAGGCCCTGTCTGGTATATTCATTATCATCAACAGGACATCAAAGGTTCTCCAGTGACATCTGGTCATGGGAATTTTAAAAATTTCATGGTAATTATCTAGCAATTTTTCATGGATGAAGTTGGAGGCACTGTGGGTTTCAATTCATTCAGGAACCCTTAAAGGGTTAGGAAACTAATTTCAGGCAAAGCTCTGGAGTACTCTCACAAGCAAGGCTACCCAATGAGTGGCCAAAAAGTCACATGAAGCGAGGCCAATTGAGGTCTATAAAGCGAGGTCCATGTGGGTTTTGAATCTCTATAATGCATGCCAAGTCTTTCAGAATAAAATCATGTAATATCCTGGCTGAGATTCGCAGTGTTCTGTGGAAAGCCAACCTGTGCCTAGATCTCAGGTTCCAATGGCAACTTCATGCCTGGCCTCCTAAAATCCCAACACAATTCTTGGCAATACTTCTCTCAGGTCAGTTCCAGAACTCAGTCTATAAGGAGAATCACACCAGAGTTCAAGTCCAGGTGGACCCAGACAACTCTTCCAACCGCTACTCAAATGAAAACAATTAAAACCAGAATACTCCCTCATGGCCCTATTCTTCTTCCATATAGACACTAATCATAACCTCTTCCTGGAGTTTTCCATGAGTTGTGCAGCCCAAGAAAATGTCCAAAATAAGCTTCTTGCACCTCTTTTGCCTAACTTCAGCGTGGCCTGGGCACCCTTCCTGTGAACCTGGAGTGATCAAATAGGCCTGCCCTTAATACTGCTCCGCTTATCCAATTTGAGGCTCTCTGACTGTGGGGTGTAGATTCTTTATGTGAATTGGAGTCATGAGAAAAGCCAAGACAGTGTCCAAAATCAGCTCGCTTTTTCCTCATTTGCCTAAAGTCAGGGTGGCCTGGACACCGTTTCTGTGAACCAGGAGTGATCAAATAAGCCTGCCGTTAATACTTCTGTGTTTCTCCAATTTGAGGCCTACTGATTTCAGGTATCAATTTCTTATGTGATTTGGAGTTACTCGAAAACCCAAGCACCTCTGCAGGAAATTGAAGAACTCATTTGACCCAAAGAATCCCTATTCTCACTTGATGGAGTTCAGGAACCTAACAGAGGAAGGCAAGAGACTTCATCCATAATGAATGAATTTTTGCCATTATGGTTTTGGATGCACACATGGGATCATTCTTTAGATGCATCAGGTGCTGAGAATCTAACTCAAAGCCACACACATGGCCAAGAGACTAATTCAGACACATCCCTTCCCAAAGCAATTAAGCAAAGAGCCACAGGTGATGCCATTCATTTCCATTTGAAAACTGTTTACTTCAGGCTTCACAAAGGGGTGGATTGAGGCAAAGAACTTCCTGACATTCAGTGAAAAACAACAATAAGTAAGCAAAAGGCCCAAAGCAGGGTTTCTCCACTGAGACTTTCCTGGTCACACTGATATCTGAGTTTTCTGAGATGCTCGCAATTCTCTTCAGCTATCCAGTACATGGCCATGTCACAGAGTTGGAGGTGGTACATATTTTGAACATAAATCCATGAGCCTATTCTAGAGAGTGGACAGAATTCAGGAAGAAAACAGCAACTTAGAAAGATAGCAGGTGTTGCACATCGACAAGACAAGCTGCACTCCATTCATATATTGGGCAGGTTGAAATATGGGAAGATTTACACTTGACAGGACACATCCATTAATGCATTCTCTTTTCCAATGTCTACAACAATGGACACAGTGGGATACACAGACATAGAAACACTCACCTTGTGAAACAACTTACTAGAAACTGTCCACTCCAAAACAAACCGCCTTTCCCATCTATTCTCAGAACATGAGACAAAACAATAAACCCACACACACTCCCACAAAGGCACCTCCTTCACCCAAGTAGGTCTGTGACTATCCAGAGTGTCCTCTGACTGGTGGGCCATACTATGTTCCCCTGAAATGGTCTGTCTTCTCTCAGATCTGGTTTCCTTGGCCAACTCTTTGCAGTTTTCAGGAGCCAGTGGTGAACCACTATCTGCTTTCTCAGGAAAGGTCCATCTTCAGAGCTTTCCTGGCATTTGGCAATCCTCACATCATTAGGTACCAAGAAAACTGACTCTGTCCTTGGTAAATCCAAACAAGTGAGCCCACTGGGACTGGGACTGGGACTGCCTCTTGGTGCCTGGCTTTTTGGATACCAAGTTCAGACAGTTCCATCACCAAGGAAATGAGGTATGTCACTTTCTTTGGAACTGAATGAGGTCACTGCCTTGGCAACGACTTTGTCCTAACAGTTGCTTCCAAAGGTCCCATGAGATGGAGCCTTCCCCTACTTCCTGTGACACTTTCACAAGGTAGTATGGTATATCAACCATTGGCACCCAAGAACAGCTCTCCACACAGGCCTGGTTTGGTCCATCTTCTCTACAATAAGAAGAGAGAGGCTGATTCATACATATCCCTTCATCCTGACCAGGTTGTTTGCATTGGAAGATGACTTTTGCTCTCTCAGGTCCTTCATACCTGCCTACAACTTCTCCAGGTATCATTTCTGCATGGACCTTTGAAGTTCTCAGCAGGTGGAAGGTCCCCAAGTTTCCTGTATTGTAAAATCCACTCTGTCCCTGCTCTTCTGTAAAATGAGATTGAGGGAACAGAGTATGTTTAGGGTTAATAACAGGTTTGATTTGGGTTACGAATCATTCTGTGCGATGAATAATGCTATTGGGAACCTGCGATATTTACAAGAATATAGAGGTGAAATATAAGTATGAAAACAGAAATCTAGGTATGATTTGAAGCCCAGAAGGACATTGGGCCCTTGATTGGGATACTTAGCTTTGAATTATGCTCTGCAAAATTGTCTCAGATAATTCGATATACAATGGCATAGGACATTTTATTGAATGTAGAAGAGAACATCCAGTCAAAAAGGGATAGTCGGTAGGATTAGGAAGATAGTCGGTAGGTTTAGAAAGAAGAGTGAGTATAGGATTTGGACCAAAAGTTCTTTAGCAATAGGGTTTCGACTATAGAGTGAATGTAAATGTCAGCACATATGAAGTGTCAGTCACTAGGATCAACTTGGGAAAATTTGTTGAAAAGCAGATATCAATAGAAACATTATGAAATCAGGCAAAGTATAAAGTGAGTGATAGGATTAGACATTTGCAACAGGGTTGAGTTTGAATATATAAATTAGGAAGAAACAAATATGTAGTCACCAGTAGGATTGACAATTGACAGCATTAGGCAACCTGGACATGGATGTTTTTAGTAATTCATGTACACTTTACATTTAGGCTTTGGTACAATCATAAATGTGACCTTTACATTTTTTTGTCCAGAATATTACTTTGATAAAATGTATATGTACATCAGGTGACATGAGTATGTCTTCCAACATTTCTGCAAGCAATATATTGAAGATGTAAAATTAGAATCGGGGGTACAAAGAGGTGTACCCTGTGTCTATGAATATAGAGATAAAGAATGAATAGACCGTAATGTGAATGAATAATATAACTTTTTTCAACTTTAAAAAATGAATTGATCTAATATCTGAAAAATCACAGGAAATCGTATATTGATATACAATCATTCATTCCAAGCAGTTATACATCTAATGGTAATATTCGTGTTTTGGTTTATCATGAAGAGTGTGTGAGTTTTGCTTCAAAAGTGACTATGGAAATAATGTGTTTGGAAAGAAGACTCATGAAAATACCAGTAAAGAAACCTTGACAATACATGTGTTCTGAAGCAAAAAGTGATTAAATTTGAAACAAATGCCTACAAATTTGTGAACTTGTGGATGAAATGTATATCCTATGATGTGCAAAAACTGAAGAAATAATAATGTAAAAGTGTCGAATACAAATGAATAAAGAATTACATATCATGTCCCATTGGAATCTACTTGCATTGATGTTAGACTGGGTCAGTTACTGTAGAATAATTAGGATTTGTATGCATCATTCCCTGAAGTTAGTTTTCAGTACTAGGAAACAAATATGTATTTCAGGTGGATGAATATTTCTGAATATTTTTAATCAACTTTTCACAAGAATAATCTTGTGAAAAGTTGATTAAAAATCCACATACATGAACATAAATGAATTTAGAGAGTGTATATTTGACACATATATTTCATATTTTGAAAAATCTGGAGAGTGTACACACACACACACACAAACACACACACAAAACACTCACAGACATTAAAAAGTAGCAATATAAATGCCAATCGAAATTCATCAGTAAATATATATCATCCACAGATGCAAAAATATTTATTTTACTGAACATGAGTTTACGTATAATGTTGTTCTACTAGGACGCTCCTTATAGGTTGAATTTTCAGTTCCAACAGCATTTAGGAGGAGTGATCTCTTCTCACAATTTGTATCTGCCAAGTCAGCCACCTCACAAAGATGTACGTGTGATACCTGGTAGGATTCTATATATGCATATAAATATACAAGTGTGAATAGGCTAAAGAGAAAGGGAAACATGAATTCTCATATTTGTTAACTTTAAAAACACATGGAGATCTTTTTCTATTAAACATTGACTAGATTTATAACTCCTACCTTGTATAATGCAAAATGCAAGTCCAACTATACAACATGCCTCCAATGAACTGCTTGTATTTCTATAGGTTTGTGTTATTTTTCTCTATCATATTAGGATGAGTTGTCTGACTCTAGTATGTATGGGTTAGTGTCAGGGATTCAGTATTTCAAAAGGAAAATTGGAAATTGAATCCAATTTGTATGCAAATATATGCTACACAAATATCCTCCCACTCTCATCCAGAACAATGCCTTGAAATTTCCTTCACCCCAAGTAAGACACAGTTAGAGGAGAATAGATAGAAAATCAGTGAATACATATCTGGAATGGAAAATGCTCAGGAGTTCACAACCTTGGAGGTTGTAGAGGAGTTTCCAAAAGTAAGGGACAGGGTAAACACTCCACAAACATGGAGCTCTGCTGGCCTAAAAACTTTTAGAGCAACTGCCTCTGAGTTTGGGAACGTGAAAAATATGTTGTTGTCAGGAGAATTGGCTTCCTTTGTAGTGAGACCATCAAAGCTGGGTCTGCCTCTATGTGATGTGGAGGACATGGTATCTTATTTTCCAATGAACATGAGGTAGCAGTGTTGATTTTCTTCTTTTTAGGTAAACTGTGGCCTCTGGGGGCTAAGTGTCTCCCCGTTGGACTGTGAAGCCATTTGGTCCTCCTCCACTTTTTGTGGGGTTTTTGCTGCTGAACTGGGAGTTTGGTATTTGCTTCATGAAATTCAAGGAGTTCAACTGAGACACAGTGCTGGAGGGAGTTCTGTCATGTGTGGTGGTTCAGAGTCTGCAGAAGAACGCACCAACCACGCTTCTATCCCTCAAAGCTTGCCACATTGCATCCTTGTCCATAGCAACCTGATTCTGAACATTGCCCTGAATCCTCTCCATATAACAAGATGCCTTTAATTACAAGGGTCTGCTGGCTGCTTCATGTAATCCACAAGCCATTTGGAAGTCAATGGAAGATCCACATTGCTCCAACACAGATGTTTTATCACACTCCTGCCCACCACAGCTCTAGGCCCACTTCTCAGCAGGCTGCAACTTTCTGGCACCTCTGTTCTACACAATTTTCATAAAACCCAGTCAAGCAAGGCACTGTCTGGTACATCCATGATCAGCAACAGGACATCCAAAGATTCTCCAGTGCCACCTGGTCATGGGAATTTCAAAAATTTCATGGTATTTATTTAGACATTTTTCAAGGATGAAGTTGGAGGCACTGTGGGTTTCAATTCATTCAGGAACCAGTAAATGGTGAGCAAGATTATTTCAATGAAAGCTCTGGAGAACCCTCACAGGCAAGGCTTCCCAAAGAATGGCCAAAAGGTCACATTAAGACAGGCCCATTAAGGTCTACAATATGAGGTCCATGTGTGTTTTCACTCTCAACTATGTCTGCCAAGTCTTTCGAATGAAATCATGTGTTATCTTGGCTGAAATTCCCAGTGCTCTGTGGAAAGCCACTCTGGGGCTAGATCTCAGTTTCCAAGGGTGACTCTCATACATCGCCTCTTAAATCACAGCACAATACATGGCAATACTTCTCTGAGATCAGTTCCTGAACTCAGTCTAAAAGGGGAATCACACCAGAGTTCAAGCCCAGGTAGACCTTGTTATGTCTTCCAAGTGTCACACAAATATCCACAATTAAATCCAAAACACTTCCACATGGCACTCATCTTCTTCCATTTACACAATCATCATAATCTCTGGCTGGAGGTTTCCATGAGGGGTGCAGCCCAAGACAGTGTCCAATATAACCTCCCTTGCCCCTCATTTGCCTAAAATAAGGGTGGCCAGGACATCCTTCCAGTGAACCAAGAGTGATCAAATAGGCCTGCCATTAATATGGCACTGCTTCTCCAATTTGAGCCTACTGACTGTGTGTTTTAGATTCTTTATGTGAATTGGAGTCTTGAGAAAAACCAAGCACTTATGGGCTAGCCTCTGCAGGGTTTTGAGGAACACATTTGAACCAAATTATCACTATTCTCACATGATGGATGACAGGAACCTTACAGAGGAATGCGAGAGACTTCATCCACACTGACTTCTCTTTTGTCCATTTTGGTTTTGGATGCACACATGGGATCCTTCTTTAGATCCATCAGGTGCTGAGAATCTAAGCCACAGTCTCACACAGGGCCAAAAGGCTGATTCAGACACATCCCTTTCCAAAGCAATTAAGCAAAGAGCCACAGGTGATGCCCTTTCATTTCCATTTGAAAACTGTTTCTTTAGGCTCTACAATGGTGTGGCCTGAGGCAAAGACCTTCCTAACATTCAGGGCATCAGAACAATTGGTGAGCAAAAGGCCCAAAGCAGGGTTTCTTCACTTAGAATTTCCTGGTCAAACTAATATCTGAGTTTTCTGAGATGCTCCCATTTCTTTCAGCTATCCAGTACATGGCCATGTCACAGAGCTTGGAGGTGGTACATATTTTGGACAAAAAACCATGAGCCTATTCCGGAGAGTGGCCAGAATTCAGGAAGAAAAGAGGAACTTAGGAAGATTGTTGGAGTTGTCCACCCATAAGTCAAGCCGCAGTCCATTCATAAATTGGGCAAGTTGAGTCTAGACAGGACACATCCAATGATTCATTCTCTTTTCTAATATCTAAAACCACGGACACAGTGGGATACACAGACAAAGAAACAATGGCCTTGTCAAACGACTTACCAGAAACAGTTCACTCCAAACCAAACAAACCGCCTTTCCTACCTATTCTCAGAACATGAGACAAAATCTCAAACCCACACCCACACACACAAAGGAAGCTCCTTCCCCAAGTAGGTCTGTGACTATTGGGAGTGTCTTCTGACTGGTGGGCCAAACTATGTTCTGATGAAATCGCCTGTCCTGTGTCAGATATGGTCTCGTTGGCCAAATCTGTGAAGTTGTCACTAGCCAGCGGTGAGCCACTACCTGCTGTCTCAGGAAAGGCCCCTCTTCAGAGCTTTCCTGACATTTGTTCATCCTCACCTCAGTAGGTACCAAGAAAGACTGACTCTGTCCTTGGTAAATCCAAAAAATAAGACCACTGGGACTGGGACTGAGACTGGCTCTGGGTGCCTGGCTTCCCGGATTCCAAGTTCAGAGAGTTCCATCACCAAGGAAGTGAGGTGAGATTACTTTCTTCAGGAATTCTTTGAGGTCATTGCCTTGGCAACCACTTTGTCCTATGAGATGGAGGCTGCCCTTACTTCCTGTGACACTTTTACAAGTTAGAATGGTATATCAACCATAGGCACCCAGGAACAGCTCTCCACACATGCCTGGTTTGGTCTATCTTGTGTACATTAACAAGAGAGAGGCTTATTCAGACACAACCCTTCATCCTGGAAAGGTTGTTTGCGATGGAAGATGACATTTGCTCTCTCAGGTCCTTCATAGATGCCTACATCTTCTCCAGGGATCAAATTTGCTTGGACATTTGAGGTTCTCAGCAGGAGGAAGATACCCTACATTCCTGTATTGTAAGACGAACTCTGTCCCTGCTCTTCTGCAAAGTTAGATTGAGGGAAGAGTGTATGGTTAGGGTTAATAACATGTTTGATTTGGGTTACGAATCATTGCGAAGGATGATTAATAGTATTGGGAACCTGCGATATTTATAAGATTATAGAGGTGAAATATAAGTATGGAAACAGAAATCTAGGTAAGATTTGAAGCCCAGAAGGGCATTAGGCCCTTGATTGGGATACTTAGCTTATAATTACGTTCTGCGCAGATGTCTCAGATAAATCGATAATCAATGGCATAGGACCTTACACCTTGGAAGATTGATTTTAGAAGAGAACATCCACTCAAATTGAGATAGTCGGTGGGATTAGGAAGGTAGTCAGTAGGTTTAGGAAATAGAGTGAGTATAGGACATGGAGCAAAAGTTCTGTAGCAATAGTGTTTTGGTTATAGAGTGAATGTAAATTTCAGCACATGTGAAGAGTCATTCACAATGATTAACTGGGGAAAATATGTAGAAAGGAAAATATCAATACAGACCTTACGAAATTAGGCAATTATACAGTGAGTGATAGGATTAGACATTTTCAATAGGGTTGAGATTGAATACATAATCTTAGGAAGAAACAAATATGTCGTCACCAATAGGAATGACATTTGAAAGCATTAGGCAACCAGGACATTTATCGTTTTAGTAATCCATGTTCACTTTACATTTAGTATTTGGTACAATCATAAGTGTGATTTTTGCATTTTGTGCCCAGAAAAATATTGTGATCAAATTTATATGTAGATCATAAGACATGAGTATTTCTTCCACGATTACTGGGAGCAATATTTGAAGACATATAAATTAGTATTGGGGGTACAAAGTGGTGTACCCTGTGTCTATGAATATAGAGATAATGCATGAATAGACCATACTGTGAATAAATATTATAACTGGTTCCACTTTAAATAATGGATTGAATTGATATCTGAAAATATATAGGAAATCATATATTGACATACAATCATTCACTCCAACCAGTTATATATCTAATGGTAATCTTAGGGTTATTGTTTATCATGAAGTGTGTGTGAGTTTTGTTTCAAAAGTGATTATGGAAATCGAAAATAATATGTTTGGAAAAAAGTCTCATGAAAAGACCAGTCAAGAAATATGGAGGAATCCATGTGTTCTGAAGCAGGAAGTGATTGAAAGTGAAACAAATGCCTATAAATTTTCTAAATTGTGAATGAAATATATATCCTGTTATGTGCATAAACTGTTGAAATAGTAATGTATCAGTGTTGAATAAAAGTGAAAGTCAAAATACACATCATGTGCAATAGGAATCTACTTGCATTGATGTTAAACTGGGTCAGTTACTGTAGAAATATTAGAATTGTGTGCATTATGCACCAAAGATAGTTTTCTTTTATTTTTATTTATGGTTGTTCAAAACATTACATAGTTCTTGATATATCATATTTCACACTTTGATTCAAGTGGGTTATGAACTCCCATTTTTACCCTGTATACAGATTGCAGAATCACATCAGTTACACATCCATTGATTCACATATTGCCATACTAGTGTCTGTTGTATTCTGCTGACTTTCCTATCCTCTACTATCCCCCCTAGCCTCCCTGCCCCTCCCCACTTCTCTCTCTACTCCCTCTACTGTAATAAATTTCTCCCCCTTGTATTATTTTTCCCTTTCCCCTCAATTCCTCTTGTTTGTAATTTTGTATAACCCAGAGTGTCTCCTTCCAATTCCATGCAATTTCCCTTCTCCCTCCCTTCCACCTCTCATCCCTGTTTAATGTTAATCATCTTGTCATGCTCTTTGTCCCTATCTCTTCTTAGTTACTCTCCTTATATCAAAGATGACATTTGGCATTTGTTTTACAGGAATTCTGTAGCTTCACTAAGCATAATCCAGTCTAATGCCATCCATTTTCCTGCAAATTCTGTGACTTTTTCATTTTTCAATGCAGAGTAATAATCCATTGTGTGTTAATGCCACATTTTTTTTAATCCATTATTCTATTGAAGGGCATCTAAGTTGGTTCCACAGTCTTGCTGTTGTGAATTGTGCTGCTATGAACATCGATGTAGCAGTGTCCCTGTAGCATGCTCTTTTTAGGTCTTTAGTGAATAGACCAAGAAGGGGAATAGCTGGGTCAAATGGTGCTTCCATTCCCAGCTTTCCAAGAAATCTCCATACTGCTTTCCCAATTGGCTGCACCAATTTGCAGTCCCACCAGCAATGTACAAGTGTACCTCTTTTCCCACATCCTTGCCAGCACTTCTTGTTGTTTGACTTTATAATGGCTGCCAATCTTACTGGAGTGAGATGGTATCTTAGGGTGGTTTTAATTTGCATTTCTCTGACTGCTGGAGATGGTGAGCATTTTTTCATGTACTTATTGATTGATTGTATGTCCTCATCTGAGAAGTGTCTGTTGAGGTCCTTGGACCATTTGTTGATTGGGTTATTTGTTATCTTATTGTCTAATTTTTTAAGTTCTTTGTATACTCTGGATATTAGGGCTCTCTCTGTAGTGTGAGTAGTAAAGATTTCTTCCCAGGATGTAGGCTCCATATTTACCTCTCTTATTGTTTCTTTTGCTGAGAAAAAACTTTTTTAGTTGAGTAAGTCCCATTTGTTGATTCTAGTTATTAACTCTTGTACTATGGGTGTCCTATTGAGGAATCTGTAGCCCGACCCCACAGTATGTACATCGTAACCAAATTTTTCTTCTATCAGACAGTGTGTCTCTGATTTGATATCAAGCTCCTTGATCCATTTTGAGTTAACTTTTGTGCATGGTGAGAGAAAGGGATTCAGTTTCATTTTGTTACATATGGATTTTCAGTTTTCCCAACACCATTTGTTGAAGATGCTATCCTTCCTCCATTGCATGCTTTTAGCCCCTTTATCAAATATAAGATAGTTGTAGTTTTGTGGATTGGTTTCTGTGTCCTCTATTCTGTACCATTGGTCCACCTGCCTTTTTCGGTACCAGTACCATGCTATTTTTGTTACTATTGCTCTGTAGTATAGTTTGAAGTCTGGTATCGCTATACCACCTGATTCACACTTCCTGCTTAGCATTGTTTTGCAATTCTGGGTCTTTTATTTTTTCATATGAATTTCATGATTGCTTTCTCTATTTCTACAAGAAATGCCTTTGGGATTTTGATTGGCATTGGATTAACCCTATAGAGAACTTTTGGTAATATCGCCATTTTGATGATGTTAGTTCTGCCTATCCATGAACAGGGTATATTTTTACATCTTCTAAGATCTTCTTCTATTTCTCTCTTTAGGGTTCTGTAGTTTTCATTGTATAAGACTTTCACCTCTTTTGTTAGGTTGATTCCCATTTTTTTTTTTTTTAGGATATTGTGAATGGAGTGGTTGTCCTCATTTCCATTTCAGAGGATTTGTCGCTGATATACAGGAATGCATTTGATTTATGCGTGTTGATTTTATATCCTGCCACTTTGCTGAATTCATTTATTAGCTCTATTAGTTTCTTTGTAGACCCTTTTGGGTCTGCTAGGTATAGAATCATGTCATCTGCAATAGTGATAATTTAAGTTATTCTTTTCCTATTTATATGCCTTTAATTTCTTTCATCTGTCTAATTGCTCTGGCCAGTCTTTTGAGAACTATATTGAACAGAAGTGGTGAAAGCGGGCATCCCTGTCTTGTTCCAGATTTTGGAGGGAATGTCTTCAATTTTTCTCCATTAAGAATGACGCTAGCCTGCGGTTTAGCATAGATTGTTTTTACAATATTGAGGAATGTTCCTGTTATTCCTAGTTTTTCGAGAGTTTTGAACATAAAGGGATGCTGTACTTTGTCGAATGCTTTTTCTGCATCTATCTAGATGATAATATGGTTTTTATTTTTAAGTCTATTGATGTGGTGAATAACACTTATTGATTTTCGTATATTGAACCCTCCTTGCATCCCAGGGATGAATCCTACTTGATCATGGTCCACATTTTTTTGATATGTTTTTGTAACTGATTCTCCAGAATTTAATATAAGATTTTTGCATTTAGGTTCATTAGAGATATCGGTCTTTAGTCTTCTTTCTTTGAAGTGTCTATCTGGTGAAGGAATCAGAGTGATATTGGCCTCGTAGAATGAATTTGGAAGATCTCCCTCTTTTTCAATTTTCTGAAATAGCTTGAAAAGTATTGGTATTAGTTCATATTTAAAGGTTTTGTAAAAGTCTGATGTATACCCATACGGTCCTGGGATTTTCTTAGTTGGTAGTCTTTGGATGGTTTCTTTTATTTCCTCAATTGATATTGGTATGTTTAGGTTGTCTATATCCTCCTAACTCACTCTGGTCAGATCATATGACTTAAGAAATATTTCGATGCCTTCACTATCTTCTATTATTTTGGAGTATAAGGATTCAAAGTAATTTCTGATTATCTTCTGTATTTCTGAAATATCTGTTGTGATATTGCCTTTTTCATCCCATATGATAGTAATTTCAGTTCTCTCTCCTCTTCATTAGCATGGCTAGGGGTCTGTCCATTTTATTTATTTTTTCAACGAACCAACTTTTAGTTTTGTCAATTTTTTCAATTGTTTCTTTTGTTTCGATTTCATTGATTTCTGCTCTGATTTTAATTATTTCTTTCCTTCTACTTCTTTTGCTGTTGTTTGCTCTTGTTTTTCTAATATTTTGAGATGAAGTATGAGATCATTTATTTGTTGTTTTTTTCTTTTTCTAAGGAATGAACTCCAAGCAATGAATTTTCCTCTTAGAACTGCTTTCAATGTGTCCCATAGATTCCGATATATTGTGTCTGTGTTTTCATTTTTCTCTAAGAATTTTTTATTTTCCTCCTTGATGTCTTCTATAACCCATTGATCATTCAATAACCTATTGTTCATTCTCCAAATGATGCATGGTTTTTCCTTCCTTCTTTTATCATTGATTTTTAGTTTCATTCCATTATGATAAGATAAGATGCATGGTATTATCTCTACTCCTTTAATTTGTCTAAGAGTTGCCCTGTGACATAATATATGATCTATTTTTGAGAAGGATCCATTAGCTGCTGAGGAAAAATGTAACTGCTTGATGTTGGGTCGTATATTCTATATATGTCAATTAAGTCTAGGTTATTAATTGTGTTATTGAGTTCTATAGTTTCCTATTTCAACTTTTGTTTGGAAGTCCTGTCCAGTGGTGAGAGAGCTGTGTTGAAGTCTCCCATGATTATTGTATGGTGGTCTATTAGACTCTTGAACTTGAGAAAAGTTTGTTTGATGAACATAGCTGCACCATTGTTTGGGGCATACATATTTATGATTGTTATGTCTTGCTGGTGTATGGTTCTCTTGAACAGTATGTAGTGTCCCTCTTTATCCCTTTTGATTAACTTTGGCTTGAAATCTATTTTATTTGATATGAGTATGGACACTCCTGCTTTTTTCCGAAGTCCATATGAGTGATATGATTTTTTCCAAACTTTCACCTTCAGTGTATGTATGTCTTTTTCTTATCAAATGCGTCTCCGGTAGGCAGCATATTATTGGGTCTTGTTTTGTGATCCATTCTACTGGCCTGTGTCTGTTAATTGGTGAGTTTAAGCCATTAACATTTACAGTTATTATTGAGATAAGGGTTGTTCTTCCAGCCATATTTGTTTATTTATGTTATTAAACATGGATTGTTTTCCTCTTTGATTATTTCCCCCCTTTAATGTCCTACCTCCCACTGTTGGTTTTCATTATTTTCCAATTACTCTTCCTGTAATATTTTGCCAAGGATGTTTTGAAGAGATGGTTTTCTAGCTACAAATTCTTTTAACTTTTGCTTATCATGGAAAGTTTTAATTTCATCTTCCATCCTGAAGCTTAATTTTGCTGGATACACAGTACATGGTTGGAACCCATTTTCTTTCTGTGATTGAAAAATGTCATTCCAGGATCTTCTAGCTTTCAGAGTCTTTGTTGAAAGATCAGCTGTTATCCTGATTGGTTTACCCCTAAATGTAATCTGCTTCCTTTCTCTTGTAGATTTTAAAATTCTCTCCTTATTCTGTATGTTGGGCATCTTCATTATAATGTGTCTAGGTGTGGATCTCTTATGATTTTTCACATTCGTCGTCCTGTAGGCTTTTAGAATGTGGGAGTCTGTCTCATTCTTCAAGTCTGGGAAGTTTTCTCATATTATTTCATTGAATAGATTGCTCATTCCTTTGGTTTGGACCTCTATACCTTCCTGTATCCCAATGACTCTTAAGTTTGGTCTCTTTATTTTATCCCATATTTCTTGGATGTTCTGTTCATGTTTTCTTAACAGTTTGGCTGAGCTGTCTATGTTCTTTTCAAGTTGAAATACTTTGTCTTCATTGTCTGATGTTCTATCTTATAAGTGTTCTACTCTGATGGTAGTATTCTCAATTGAGTTTTTAAGATGGTTTATTGCTTCCTGCATTTCTAGGATTTCTGTTTGTTATTTTTTACAACCTCTATCTCCCTGTATAGTTGATCTTTTGCTTCTTGGTTTTGTTTATGTAATTCATTGTTGAAGTGATCTTTCATTGTCTGATTTTGCTGTCTAATGTCTTCCTTGAGACTCCAGATCATCTGAAGAATGTATATCCTGAGTTCTTTATCTGACATTCCATCTGCTGCAGCTATTACCTCTTCTAAAGTTGTGTTGACCTGCATTGCTTGTGGTTCTTTTTTCCTTTTCTTTTCATACTGCTCGCGTTTCTTTCTGCTTGGTGAAACTGTTGTGATTTTGAAATTTTCCCCCTATATATTTATATTGCTCTTGTATATTTGAAAAGTCTTCATTGCAGGGGCAGGGGTGGCTGTGCTGTTCCACCAATTGGGGTGATATATCTACCATGCTGATGGGCCGCTAGGCCTGTTATTCTGATCGGTCGCAGGTCTGCTTACCATGCAGGCGCAGGAGGCTGCTCTCCTCTGCCCCTCCTCCAATTGGTGTGACGTGTCTACCACGCCCGTGGACCCCTGCGGTGTTTTGCCGATCGGTCGCAGGTCTGCCTACCTTGCTTGCGTGGGCGGCGGCTCTGCTCTACCCCTACCCCAATTGGGGTGACGTGACTACCACGCCAGTGGGCCGCTGGGCCTGGTCTGCCGGTTGGTCGCAGGTCAGGATACCTTGTGAGCACGGGCTACAGATCTGTTCTGCCCCTACTCCAAATGGGGTAAAGTGTCTGCCGCGCCAGCAGGCCGCTGGGCCTCTTCTTCTGGTCAGGTGCAGGTCTGCTACCTTGCAGGCGCGGGTGGTGGCTCTGCTCTGCCCCAACTCCAATTGGTGTGTCGTGACTACCATGCCTGCAGGTTGCTGGGCCTGTTCTGGGCATGGGCAAAGGCTCTGCTCTGCCCCTACTCCTATTGGGGTAATGTGAATACCATGCCGGTGACCCACTGGGATTGTACTAGGCACGGGAGAAGGCTCTGCTCTGCAACAACTCCAATTGGGGTGATGTGACTACCACACCTGTGGGTCGCTGGGCCTGTTCTGGGCCCGGGTAGCAGCTCTGTTCTGCCTCTACTCCAATTGGGTTGACGTGACTACCATGCAGGTGTGTCACTGGGTCTGTTCCAGGTGCGGGCAGCTGCTCTGCTCTGCCCCTCTGGCTTGATGACAAAGTGAGAGAGACCCGGGTGTTTGTGACTCACTTTCTTCACCAGGAGACCAACTGTTTCTGTCACTGCTGGTATCAATGAAGTTATCTCCTCTGCTGCTTTCTGATGACATCAGAAATTTGTCATGTTGGTATCCCATGTGAAAGGCAGCATTTTGTTCCCTTTTCTGGGTGACCAAAGCAATGGGTGAGTCCTGACTGGCCCTCACAAGCCGCGTCTCAATCCTGTTGCCACTGCCTATGAAGGCTCGGTTGATATTTACCTCCACAGTATTCAGCAAGACCCGGAACGAGAAGCAGTTTCCGCGGGTTCTTTAGCCCTGGGCCAGATCAGTTCCGAGAGGCGGAATTCGGCCGCTCTGGGCTTGGTGTATGTTCTAATAGGAGCAGGCTCCAAGACGGAGTTTCTGCAGGTTCTTTGGCACTGAGCCTGAGTAATTTGTCTGTGACACAAAGGTGAATGGCATCCTGAAATTACCTGTTCTATAGGTGAATGAGCTTCGATCAGTCGAAAACAGGGATGGTGACATCAGCTCTCCAAGATGGTGGCCGCTGGCTTCCTCTGTGGTCTGACCGGTGTGGAGAACCGAATTGGACCGCATCCTTTCCCGTCTCAAACCCAGAATTCAGCACTTAGCACAGTGATTGCATACCTGTCAGGAGCCCACAGAATCCACACCGCTGTATATTTGCATTGCTATCTCTTCGTTTCCCAGTGCACGCCGCAGATTCTAGCCGCAGACCGATTTCCTGAATAAGCAGCATGACCCTCTATGCGGACAAATCACTCGTGTTTGAGCCCGCGTAGCTGATCCTCGTGAGATGGAAATATGTCGACTAGGTTTTGGAGCACCCCAATTTTGCTGGAAATTTCTAACAAGATAGGTTTTAGCCATTATAACTCGTCATTCTCCCGCACAGTGACGCGGTACATGGGGGTGATGCACTCCCTTCACCACCATCATATGATCCCCCAAAGTTAGTTTTCAGTACTAAGAAACAAATATGTATTTCTGGTGGATGAATAATTCTGAGAATATTCTTGTGAAAACTTGATTATTAATCCAAATACATGAATATGAGTGAATTTAGGGAGTGTATAATAAGAAAAATATACTTCATATTTTGAAAAATCTGGAGAGTGAATATATATATATATACACACACACACACACACATACACACACAGACATTAAAAAGTAGCATTATGTATGCCAATCGAAATTCACCACGAAGTAATATATCATCCACAGATCCAAAAATATTCATTTTAATGAACATGGATTTATGTTGTTCAAATAAGAAGCTCACTCATATGTTGAATTTTCAGTTCCAACAGCATTTAGTAGGAGTGATCTCTTCTCACAATTTGCATCTGCCAAGCCAGCCACCTCACAAAATGTACGAGTGATACCAGGTAGAATTCTATATGTGCATATAAAAATACATGTGATGAATAGGCTACAGAGAAAGGGAGACAGTTATTCACATGTTTGTTAACTTTTAAAACACATGGAGAACTATTTCAATTAAAATTCGCTAGATTTATAACACCTACCATTTATCATACGAAAGGCAAGTCCAACTATACACCATGCCTCCTGTGAACCTCTTGTATTTCTATTCTGTTTGGGTTATTTTTCTCCACCATATTAGGATTAAAAGTCAAAGTCTAGTAGGGTATGTGTTAGTGTCAGGGATTCAGTATTTCGAATGGAAAATTGGAAAATGTATCAAATGTGTATGCAAATATATGCTACACAAAAATCTTCCCACCCTCATTCAGCACAATGCCTTGACATTACCTTCGCCCCACATAAGACACAATTAGAGGAGAAGAGTTAGAAAATCTGTGAATACATATGTGTAATGAAAAATGCTCAGGAGTTCACAAATTTGCAGGTGGTAGAGGAGTTTCCAAAAGTAAGGGACAGGGTAAAAACTCCACAAACATGAAGTTCTGCCAGCCTAACATCTGGAGAAACTGCCTCTGAGGTTGGGCAATGAAATATATGCTGTTGTCAGGAGCATTAGCTTCATTTGTTGTGAGACCATCATAGCTGAGTCTTCATCTATGTGATCTGGATGACATGGATTCTTATTGTCCAATGAACATGAGGCAGCAGTGCTGAATTTTCTATTTGTAGGTAACCTGTGGCCACTGGGGTCTAAGTGTCTCCCCTTGTGGACTGTAATTCCATTTGGTCATCCTCCACTATTCGTGGTATTTCTTGCTGCTGCACTGGGAGATTGGTGTTTGCTTCATGAAATACAAGGATTTCAAATGGGACACAGTGCTGAAGTAAGTTCTGTCAAGTGTGATGGGTCAGGTTCGTCAGGAGAATGCACCAACCAGGCTTCTATCCCACATAGCTTGCCCCATTGACCATAGCAACCTGATTCTGAACATTGCCCTAAAACCTCTCCATATAACAATATGCTTTTACATATAAGGGTCTACTGGCTGCAAAATGTCAGTCACAATCCATTTGGAAGCCAATGGCAGATCCAAATGCCCCCACCACAGATGTTTTATTACACACCTGCCAACCACTACTCTAGTACAACTACTCAGCAGGATCCAACTTACTGGCATCTCTGTTCAACACCATTTTCATAAAACCCAGTCAATCAAGGCACTGTCTTGTATACTCATGATCAGCAACAGGACATCCAAATATTCTCCAGTGCTACCCGGTCATGGGAATTTCAAAAATTTCATGGTATTGATATAGCCAATTTTCAAGGAGGAAGTTGGAGGCACTGTGAATTTTAATTCACTCAGAAACCATTAAATGGTGAGGAAGCTCATTTCAATGAAAACTCTGGAGAATTCTTACAGGCAAGGCTTCCAAAAGTGGCGAAAAGTCAGATTAAGCCAGGCCCCTTGAGGTCTACAATGTATGGTCCATGTGTGTTTCGACTCTCAAATATGGCTGCCAAGTCTTTAAGAATAATATCATGTGATATCCTGGCTGAGATTCCCTGTGCTCTGTGGAAAGTCAACTTGGGCCTAGATGTCACTTTCCAAGGGCAACTCTCATGCATGGCCATCTAAAATTCCAACACAATTCCTGGCAATAATTCTCTGAGATCAGTAAAAGAACTCAGTCTCTAAGGGGAATCACACCAAAGTGCAAGCCTAGGTGGACCCAGAGATCTCTTCCAACCGCCAGACAAATATCCACAATTTAAACCAAACACTCTCACATGGCCCTCATCTTCTTCCATATAGACACTCATCATATTCTCTGGCTGGAGGTTTCCATAAGGGACGCAGCCCATGACAGTGTCCAAAATAAGCTCCGTGCCCCTCATTTGCCTAAAGTCAGGGTGGCCTGGACTCTCTTCCTGTGAACCGGTAGTGATCAAATAGGCCTGCCTTTAATATTGCTTGGCTTCTCCAACTTGAGACCTTCTAGCTTTGGGGTTTAGATTCTTTAAGTGAATTGGAGTCATGAAAATCAAACACCTATGGCCTAGCCTCTGCAGGGCTTTGAAGAACTCATTTGACCCAAAGGATCCCTATTCTCACTTGATGGATATCAGGAACCTACCAGAGGAAGGCAAGAGAGTTCATCAACAATATCTGATCTTTTTGCCATTTTGGTTTTGGATGCATGCATGGGATCTATCTTTAGATCCATCAGGTGCTGAGAATCTAAGCCACAGCCTCACACAGGGCCAACAGGCTGATTCAGACATATCCCAATCCTAAGCAATTAAGCAAAGAGTCACAGGTGATTCCCATTCATTTCCATTTGAAAACTGTTTTCTTCAGGGTTCACAAAGTGGTGGCTTGAGGCAAAAAACTTCCTGACATTCAACAGAACAATAGGTAAGCAAAAGGAACAAAGAGGGGTTTCTCCACTGAGACTTTCCTGGTCAACAGATATTTGAGATTTCTGAGATGCTAGCCATTTCTTTCAGCTATCCAGTACATAGCCATGTCACAGATCTTGGAGGTACAAATCTTGGACACAAAACCACGATACTATTCTGGAGAGTGGCCAGAATTGAGAAAGAAAACAGGAAATTAGGAAGCTTGTAGGTGTTGCCCATCCATAAGGCAAGCCAGAGTCCACTCATGAATTGGGCAGGATGAATGCTGGGAAGCTTTCTACTAGACAGGACACATCCATTGATGCATTGTCTTTTCTAATGTCTACAACAATGGACTCAGTGGGATACACACACATAGAAACACTCGCCTTGTCAAAGGACTTAACAGAAATATTCCACTCCATACCAAACAAACCGCCTTTCCTACCTATTCTCAGAACATGAGACAAAACCACAAACTCACACCCACACCCAAAAAGGCACCTCCTTCCCCCTAGTAGGTCTGTGACTCCCTGGAGTGTCGTCTGACTGGTGGGCCATTCTATGTTCTTCCAAAATGACCTCTCCTGTCTCAGATCATGTCTGCTTGGCCAACTCTGTGAAGTTCTCAAGAGCCAGCGGTGAGACACTACCTGCTTTCTCAGGAAAAGCCCCTCTTCAGAGGTTTCCTGGCATTTGGCCATCCTCACATCTGTAGGTACCAAGAAAGACTGACTCTGTCCTTGGTAAATCCAAACATGTCAGACCACTGGGACTAGGACAGGGACTGTCTCTTGGTGCCTGGCTTCCTGGATTTCAAGTTCAGAGAGTTCCATCACCAAGGAAGTGAGGTGAGATCACTTCCTTCAGGATATGAATGATGTCACTGCCTTGGCAACCACTTTGTCCTAACAGTTGCTTCCAAAAGTATCATGAGGTGGAGGCTGTCCTGATTTTCATGGGACACTTTCTCTAGTTAGAATGTTATATCAACCATAAGCACCCGGGAACAGCTTCCACACAGGACTGGTTTGGTCCATGTTCTATACATTAAGAAGAGAGAGACTGATTCAGACACAACCCTCCATCCTGACCAGGATGATTGCCATGGAAGATGACTTTTGCTTTCTGAGGTACTTCATAGCTGCCTTCATCTTCACCAGGGATCATTTCTGCATGAACATTTGAGTTTCTCAGCAGGTGAAGATCCCCTAGATTCCTGTAGTTTAATACCCACACTGTTATTGCTCTCCTGCAAAGTGAGTGTATGGTTACGGTTAATAATATGTTCAATTTGGGTTAGGAATCATTCTGCAGGAAGAATAATGAGATTGGGAACCTGCGATATTTATAAGAATATATACGTGAAATATATGTATGAAAACGGGAATCTAAGAAAGATTTGAAGCCCAGAAGGGCATTGGGCCCTTTATTTGGATACTTAGTGTTGAATTATGTTCTGTACAGTTGTCTCAGTTAAATCGAAATACAGTGGCATAGGACCTTGTACCTTGGATGATTGAATGTAGAAGAGAACATCCAGTCAAAAAGGGATAGTCAGTAGGATTAGGAAGATAGTCAGTAGGTTTAGGAAGAAGAGTGAGTATATGATTTGGAATAAAAAGCTTCTTTAGCAATAGGGTTTCATTTAGAGAGTGAATGGAAATGTCAGCACATGTGAAGAGTCAGTCACAATGATGAACTGGGGAAAATATGTAGGAAAGCAGGTGTCAATAGAGACATTACGAAATCAGGCAAAGTATAAAGTGAGTGATAGGATTAGACATTTTCAACAGGGTTGAGTTTGAATACATAATCATAGGAAAAAACAAATATCTCGTCACAAATGGGAATGACATTTGAGAGCATTAGGCAATCTGGACATGGATGTTATTAGTTATCCACGTTCACTTTCCTTTTAGGCTTTGGTACAATCATAAGTGTGACATTTTTATGGTTTTTTTTTTTTTGTTCAGAATATTACTGTGATAAAATGTATATGTAGATCAGGTGGCATGAGTATTTCTTTCACCATTTCTGGGAGCAATATTTTGAAGATGTATACATTAGTATTAGGGGTACAAAGAGGTGTACCCTGTGTCTATTAATATAGAGATAATGCATGAATAGACCATACTATGAATAAATAACGTAACTGATTCCACTTTAAATAATGGATTGAATTGATATGTGAAAATATATAAGAAATCTTATATTGATATACAATCATTCATTCCAACCAGTTATATTTCTAATGATAATATTAGGATTATGGTTTATGATGAATGGTGTTTGAGTTTTGCTTTACACGTGATGATGTTAAACAAAAATAATATGTTTGGAAAGAAGTCTCATGAAAAGACCAGTCAAGAAACATGGAGGAATACATGTGTTCTGAATCAGGAAGTGATTGATCGTGAAACAAATGCCTATAAATTTTCTAATTTGTGACTGAAATATATATCCCATCATGTGCATGAACTGAAGACATAGTAACGTACAAGTGTTGAATAAAAATGAAAGTCAAAATACACATCATGTCCCCTAGGAATCTACTTGCATTCATTTTAAACTGGCTAAGTAACTGTAGAAATATTAGGGTTTGTATGCACCATTCACTGAATTTAGTTTTCAGTACTAGGAAACAATATGTATTTCAGGTGGATGATTATTTCTGAAAATAATCTTGTTGAAAGTTGATTATAAATCCACAGATATGAATATGAATGTATTTAGGGGTGTGCATAATAAGACACATATATTTCATATTTTGAAAAATCTAAAGAATATATATATATATATATATATATATATATATATATATATATACACACACACACGCAAATGCACAGATATTAAAAAGTAGCAATACAGGAGATCCATTATGAAGGCGGGCATGGAGAATTCAAGTCTCTGATCTCTTCAGCTGCGCGTGCATAGGGAGTCGTAAACTGTCTAAATGCTGTTTGCTCAGAATCACTAGGCAATATTGACCTGTTGTGAATCTGGGGCGAACAGTCTGGGCCCCTCAGAACACACACAAAGCCCGGATTGGCTGCATTCAAGCTTAGATTCATCTGGTTTTTGTGACTCAGCACTAACATTCCCGCTGAAATAATTGGTCGGGCTTTCGGAATTGACAGAGTTAAAAGCCAACTGAGCCTTCATAGGCAGTGGCCACAGGATTGAAATGGGGCTTGGGAGAGATAGTCAGGACCCAGCTGTTGCATTGGTCACCCAGCAAAGGGAACGAACGGTCACCATTGTAATGGTATACCACCATGGCAGCGAACTGATGTCACAGTCGGAGGAGATAACTTCATTGAAACCAGTGCGACAAGTATGTTATCCCATTGCCATCTCTCTCAACACCGCAGGGAAACCTCAAGGGCCCTTCCCACCTCTGCCGTAATGGCCCCTCCCAGCTCTCCAAGGAGCGCAATACCCAGACCTAGGGAATCAGGATTGGCTCGGGAGTCGAGGCGTGTAATTGCCGGCTACCGCTCCCACCAGTGCTGACAATTGAGGTCTCTTACACCACCTACCGGGGCCATGGCTCCCGAAGGGCAAGCAAATTCGCTGGGGTTTCTCAGCCCCAAGCTCTACAAACTTAGGGTCTGAGGGAGGCAATTAAGGAGAGTGTGCCCAGCCGTTCATGGAAACAGGGCTACCAGGAGCAGAGGTCTGGCTTGTAACCAGTATTGTGGTGAGCGTCACAGGTGAGTGGGGCCTGGCTTGAGGAAGCACAAGAGAAGGCCCTAGGCACTCAGGGTTGGAGACCCGCCCAGTCTGGGAGGAAGAGCTGCTGCACAGTGATTGGTTCCCACTTATTGAGAGGAGAAGCTTGGCCCAGTGCGCACAGCTCCACCTACTGGAAGATAAGTTAATTGAACTCTAGGACTGCATGTATTATTACTATTTTTTTATTTGTATTTTTTTCTTTTTCTTTCATTTTCATTTTTGTTGTTGTTGTTCATTAACTTTTTTAAATGTTTTTATTTTTTTAATTTCTTTTATTTTATTATTATTATTATTAATATTATTATTTTAAATTTTAATTTTCAATTTTTTAATCATCATTATTACTTAAAATTTTCTTTCTTTATTTTCTATTTTTTTTGTCTTTTCATTTCATTTCAATTTTTTTATTCCCCCTTACTTGAATTCTACCTGCCTACTCTCATTCTCTTTAGTGACTTCTCCCTTCCCTTCTAATATCTTTCCTCTCAAGCATCAAATAAATTTATAAGAGTAAGCAGTAACTCAGTAGTCAAACAGAACGAGAAGTAACATGAGAAGCATAAAAAAGCAAGGAAGAAAAGGAGTACGAACAATGAAGGACAGCCTAAATATTCAAGAGCACCTAGAGTCATCAGAAAAATGGTGATATAAAGAACTCAAGGAATACCTTAGACAGATGGAATGGAACCTTAAAGAGGATACGAGACAGCAAAAACAAACAGTGATAGAACGCATTGAAAATAAATTACATAAACAGATAAAATAAGAAATTAAGCATCTTTATCAGGAGATAGAGATTATTAGAAAAATCAAACAATAATTCTAGAAATCAAGGAAATGATAAACCAAATTAAAAATTCAATTGAGAGTATCACTAACAGTGTAGAGCAAGTAGAAGACAGAATGAAGACAAAATATATCATCTTGAAAAAAGTCTAGCCAACAAAGAAATGCTGTAAAAAATTATGAGAAAACATTCAAGAGATATGGAATAACATAAAAAAAAAAACTAATGAGTCATATGGATAGAGGAAGGTACAGAGATTCAAACCAAGGGAATGAGAAATCTGCTGAATGAAATAATTACAGAAAACTTTCCAGAAATAAAAATGGAAAGGGATAAACAAATTGTAGATGCTTACAGGACATCGAGCACACAAAATCACAGTAGACCAATGCCAAGAAACATTGTTATGAAGATATCCAATATACAGAACAAAGAGAAAATATTAAAAGCTACCAGAGAAAGGAGGCAGATTAGAATCATTACAATCAGGGGTAAACCAAAAAGGTTAACAATGGATTTTTCATCACAGATGCTGGAAGTGAGAAGATCCTGGAACAACGTACTTCAAACACTGAAAGACAATGGATGCCAACCAAGAATTATGTATCCAGCAAAATTAAGCTTAAGGTAAGACAACGAGATAAAAATATTTCATGATAAACAAAACCTAAAAGAATTTGCAGCCAGATAACCAGCATTGCAAAGCATCTTGAGCAAAACACTACACGAGGAAGAAATGAAAATCAACAACGAAAATCATGAGTGAGAAGTGCCTCAGAAATGACAGAGGGCGGGGAAAAGCTAATCATGGAGAAACAAACTAATTTAAAAAAAAGATATAAGCAAACATGGGTGGCAGTACAAACCATATATCATTAGTAACTCTAAAAGTAAATGGCTTAAACTCTCGAATAAAGTGACATAGGCTTGTAACTTGAAATAAAAAAAAAATCCAACAATATATTGCCTCCAGGGGACACATCTGAATGGAAAAGACATACACAGGCTGAAGGTGAAAGATTGGGAAAATTTATACCATGCACACGGTCCTCGTAAGCAAGCAGGGGTGGCCATCCTCCTATCGAATAAAATCGACCTCAAGACTAATTTAATCAAAAGGGATAAAGAAGGACATTATATACTGCTAAAATGAACCATTCACCGACAAGACATAACAATTATCAATATTCACGCAGCAAATAATGGTGCTGCGATGTTCATAAAACAAATTCTCCTCAAGTTAAAGAATCAAATAGACCACAATACAATAATTATGGGTGACTTCAACTCACCTCTCTCACCATTGGACAGATCCTCCAAACAAAAGTTGAAAAAAGAAACTATAGAACTCAATCTCGCAATCAATACCCTAGACTTAACTGACATATATAGAATATATCAACCATCATCAAGTGGATATACTTTTTTCTCAGCAGCACATGGATCCTTCTCAAAAATAGACGATATGTTATGCCATAGGGCAACCCTCAGTAAATATAAAGGGGTGGACATAATACCATGAATTTTTTGTGATCATAATGGAATGAAACTGGAAACCAATGATAAAAGAAGGAAGAAAAAATCATACATCACATCCAAAATGAAGAATATGTTACTGAATGATCAATGGGTTACAGAAGACATAAAGGAGGAAATCAAAAAATTCTTAGAGATAAATGAAAATACAGACACAACATATCAGATTCTATGGGGTACAATGAAAAGAAGTTTTAAGGGGTAAATTCATCGCCTAGAGGTCATTCCTCAAAATAGAAAAGAAAAACAAATAAATGAGCTCACACTTCATCTCAAAGCCTTAGAAAAGGAAGAGCAAAACAACAGCAAATGTAGCAGAAGGCAAGAAATAATTAAAATCATAGCGAAATTGAAACAAAAGAAACTATTGAAAAAATTAACAAAACTAAAAGGGGTTCTTCAAAAAGATAAATAAGATAGACAGACCCTTAGCCATGCTAACGAAGAGAAGAAGAGAGAGAAATCAAATTACTAACATACGGGATGAAAAAGGCAATATTACAACAGATGCTACATAAATACAGAAGAAAATTAGAAATTATTTTGAAAACCTGTATTCCAATAAAATAGAAAATAGTGAAGACATCGATAAATTTCTTAAGTCATATGATTTGCCCAGACTGAGTCAGGAGGAAACACACAATTTAAACAGACCAATATCAATGGATGAAGTAGAAGAAGCAATCAAAAGACTACCAACCAAGAAAAGCCCAGGACCGGATGGGTATACAGCAGAGTTTTACAAAACCTTTAAAGAAGAATTAATACCAATACTTCTCAAGTTATTCAGGAAATAGAAAAACTGGGAGCTCTGCCGAATTCATTCTATGAGGCCAACATCACCCTGATTCTGAAACCAGACAAAGACACCTCAAAGAAAGAAAACTACAGACCAATATCTCTGATGAACCTAGATGCAAAAATCCTCATTAAAATTCTGGCGAATTGGATAGAAAGGCACATCAAAAAAATCGTGCACCATGATCAACTTGGATTCATCCCTGGGATGCAAGGAGGGTTCAATATATGGAAATCAATAAATGTTATTCACAACATCAATAGACTTAAAGATAAGAACCATATGATCATCTCGATAGACGCAGAAAAACCATTCAACAAAGTAGAGCATTTCTTTATGTTCAAAACATTTTAAAAACTAGGGATAACAGGAACTTACCTCGACATTGTAAAAGCTATCTATGTTAATCCTCAGGCTAGCATCATTCTGAATGGAGAAAAATTGAAGGCATTCCCTCTAAAATCTGGAACAAGACAGGGATGTCCTCTATCACCACTTCTATTCAATATAGTTCTCGAAAAACTGGCCAGAGCAATTAGAGAGATGAAAGACATTAAAGGCATAAAAATAGGAAAAGGAGAACTTAAATTATCACTATTTGTAGATGACATGATTCTATACATAGAAGACCCAAAAGGGTCTACAGAAAAAACTACTAGAACTCATAAATGAATGCAGCAATGTGGCAGGATACAAAATCAACATGAATAAATCAAAGGCATTTCTGTATATCAGCGACAAAACTTCTGAAACAAAAATGAGTCAAAACACTGCATTCCCAATTTCCTCAAATAATTAAATACTTGGGAATAAACCTAACAAAAGAGGTGAAAGATTTATATAATGCAAACTACAGAACCCTAAAAAGAGAAATAGAATAAGATCTTAGAAGATGGAAAAATATACCGTGTTCATGGATAGGCAGAACTAACATCATCAAAATGGTGATATTACCAAAAGTTCTCTATAGGTTTAATGCAATGCCAATCAAAATCCCATAGAAACTTTTTGTAGAAATAGATAAAGCAATCATAAAATTCAAATGGAAAAATAAAAGACCCAGAATAGCAAAAGCAATTCTAAGCAGGAAGTGTGAATCAGGCAGTATAGCGATACCAGATTTCAAACTATATTACAGAGCAATCATAATAAAAACAGCATGGTACTGGTACCAAAACAGACGGGTGGACCAATGGTACAGAATGGAGGACACAGAAACTAATCCAAAAAGCTACAACTATCTTATATTTGATAAAGGAGCTAATGGCCTGCAATGGAGGAAGGATAGCATCTTCATCAAATGGTGTTGGGTAAACTGGAAATCCATATGCAACAAAATGAAACTGAATCCCCTCCTCTCGCCATGCACCAAAGTTAACTCAATGTGGATCAAGGAGCTAGATTCAAATCAGAGTCTCTGCGTCTGATAGAATAAAAAGTTGGCTCCGATCTACATATTGTGTGGTCAGGCTCCAAATTCCTTAATAGGACACCCATAGAACAAGAGTTAATAATAAGAATCAACAAATGGGACTTACTTAAACTGAATTATTTTTTCTCAGAAAGAGAAACAATAAGAGAGGTAAATATGGAGCTTACATCATGGGAACAAATTTTTAGTCCTCACTCTTCACATGGAGCCCTAATATCCAGAGTATACAAAGTATACAAAGAACTTAGAAAATTAGACAATAAGATAACCAATAACCCAATGGGCCAAGGACCTGAACAGAAACTTCTCAGAGGAGGACATAGAATCAATTAACAAGTACATGAAAAAAATGCTCTCCATTTCTAGCAGTAAGAGAAATGCAAATAAAAACCACCATAAAATACCATCTCAATCCAGTGAGATTGGCAGCCATTATGAAGTCAAACAACAACAAGTGCTGGCGAGGATGTGGGGAAAAGGGTACTCTTGTACATTGCTGGTGGGACTGAAACTGGTGTGGCCAATTTGGAAAGCAGTATGGAGATTCCTGGGAAAGCTGGGAATGGAAGCACCATTTGACCAAGCTATTGCCCTTCTCGGACTATTCTCTGAAGACCTTAAAAGAGCGTACTACAGGGATACTGCCACATGGATTTTCATAGCAGGACAATTCACAATTGCTACACTGTGGAACCAACCCAGATGCCCTTCAATAGATGAATGGATAAAAAAATGTGACTTTTATATACTATCGAGAATTACGCAGCACTAAAAAATGACAAAATCATGGAATTTGCAGGGAAATGCATGGCACTGAGCAGATTATGCTTAGTGAATCTAGCCAATCCCTAAAAAACAATTACCAAATGTCTTCTTTGATATAATGAGAGCAACTAAGAACAGAGCAGGGAGGAAGAGCATGAAGAAAAGATTAACATTAAGCAGAAACATGATGTGGGAGGGAAAGGGAGAGAAGAGGGAAATTGCATGGTAATGGAGAGAGACACTTATTGTTACACAAAATTACATATAAGAGGTTGTGGGAAAATAAACAAGGAGAGAAATGAATTACAGTAGGTATGGTAGAGAGAGAAGATGGGAAGAGAGGGGAGTGGGGATAGTAGAGTATAGGAAAGG
Organism: Callospermophilus lateralis; assembly: GCF_048772815.1. Classification (NCBI taxonomy): domain Eukaryota; kingdom Metazoa; phylum Chordata; class Mammalia; order Rodentia; family Sciuridae; genus Callospermophilus; species Callospermophilus lateralis. The sequence continues at coordinate 403,277 of NW_027512517.1, forward strand.
TAGCAGAATACAACAGTAACTAATAGGGCATTATGTAAAAATATGGATGTGTAACTAATGTGGTTCTGCAATCTGTATTTGGAGTAAAAATGGGAGTTCATAACCCACTTGAATCTAATGTATGAAATATGATATTCAAGAGCTTTGTAATGTTTTGAGCAACCAATAAAAGAAAAAAAAGTAGCAACATATATGCCAATAGAAATTCATCATGAAAAGTATATAATCCACAGATCGAAAAATGTTCATGTTACTGAACATGGATTCATGTATAATGTTTTTCAACTAGGAAGCTCACCCATAGGTTGAATTTTCAGTTCCAACAGCGTTTAGGAGGAGTGAACTCTTCTCTCAATTTGCATCTGCAATTCAGCCACCTCACAAGTGTATACGAGTGATATCAGGTAGAATTCTATATGTGCATATAAAAATACATGTACTGAATAGGCTACAGAGAAAGGGAGACAGGGATTCACATATTTGCTAATTTTAAAAACACATTTAGAACTATTTCAACAAAAAAATTGACTAGACTTATAACTCCTACATTATATAATGCAAAAGGCAATTCCAACAATACACAATGCGTCCTCTGAACTGCTTGTGTTTCTTCTCTTTTTGGCTTATTTTTCACCATCATATTAGGATTATTAGTCAGAGACTAGTAGGGTATGGGTTAGTGTCAGGGATTCAGTATTTCAAATGAAAAATTGAAAAATGAATCCAATGTGTATGTAAATATGTGCTACACAAAAATCTTCCCACTCACATCCAGAACAATGCCTTGACATTACCTACGCCCCAAGTAAAACACAATTAGAGTAGAAAAGTGTGAAAATCTATGAATACATATATGGAATGGAATATGCTCGGGAGTTCACAACCTTGGAGGTGGTAGAGCAGTTTCCAAAAGTAAAGGACAGGGTAAACACTCCACAAAAAGGAGCTCTGCTGGCCTAAGAATTCTTGGGAAACGGCTTCTGAGGTTGGGCACTTGAAATATATGTTGTTGTCATGAGCTTTAGCTTCCTTTGTAGTGAGACCATCATAGCTGGGTCTGCATCTATGTAACCGAAAGACATGGTTTCTTATATTTCAATGAACATGAGGCAGCAGTGCTCAATTCTCTCTTTGTAGCTAAACTGTGTCCATTGGAAGCTAAGTGTCTCCCAGTGGGGACTGTGAAGACATTTGGTCATCCTCCACTTTTCGTGGTATTTCTTGCTGCTGCACTGGGAATTTGGTATTTGCTTCACAAAACATAAAAAGTTCATCTGAGATACAGTGCTGGAGGGAGTTCTGTCACGTGTGGTGGGTCAGGGTCTGCAGGAGAATGCACCAACCAGGCTTGTATCCCACATAGCTTGCCCCAATAACCATAGCAACCTGATTCTGAATATTGCCCTGAAAACTCTCCATTTAACAAGATGCCTTTACATATAAGGGTCTGATGTCTGCACTATATCAGTCACAAAAAATTTGGAAGCCAATGGCAGATTCACATGGCCCCAACATGATGTTTTATCACACACCTGCCCACCACTGCTCTAGCCCCCCTACTCAGCAGGCTCCAAATTACTGGCTTCTCTTGTTCTACACCATTTTAATGAAACCCAGTCAAAAACAAGGCACTGTCTGGTATACACATGATCAGCAACAGGACATCAAAAGTTTCTGCAGTGCCACCTGGTCATGGGAATTTCAAAAATTTCATGGTATTTATCTTGAAATTTTTCAAGGATGAAGTTAGAGGCACTGTGGGTTTCAATTCATTCAGGAACCATTAAGTGTTGAGAAAGTTCATTACAATGAACGCTCTGGAGAACTCTCACAGTCAATGCTTCTCAAACAGTTGCCAAAAGGTCTCCTAAAGCCAGGCCAACTGACATCTACAATGTGAGGTCCATGTGTGTTTTGACTCTCAAATATGGCTGCTAAGTCTTTCAGAATAAAATCATGTGATATCCTGGCTGAGATTCTCAGGCCTCTGTGGAAACCACCCTGGGCCTAGATCTCAGTTTCCAAGAGTGAGTCTCATGCGTGGCCTCCTAAAATCCCAACACAATTCATGGCAATACTTCTCTGAGGTCAGTTTCAGAACTCAGTCTCTAAGGGGAATCACACCAGAGTTCAAGCCCAGGTGGCCCCATCATCACTTCCATCCGCCAAAAAATGACCACAATTAAAATCAAAACACTCCCACAGGGCCATCATCTTCTTCCATGTAGACACTCATCATAACCTCCAGCTGGAGGTTTCTATGAGCCCAAATAAGCTCACTTGCCCCTCATTTGCCTAAAATCATGATGGCCTGGACACTCTTCCTGTGAACCAGGAATGATCAAATATTCCTGCTGTTAAAGTGTTCCACTTCTCCAATTTAAGGCCTACTGGCTGTAGGGTATAGATTCTTTATGTGATTTGGAGTCATGAGAAAACCCAAGCAAATATGGGCTAGCCTCTGCAGGGATTTCAAGAACTCATTTGACCCAAAGGATCCCTATTCTCACTTTATGGAGGTCAGGAACCTAAAACAAGAAGGCAAAAATATTCATCAACAATGACTGCTCTTTTGGCCATTTTAGTTTTGGAAGCACATGGGATCTTTCTTTAGATCCATCAGGTGCTGAGAATCAAAGCCACAACCTCATACAAGGACAAGAGGCTGATTCAGACACATCTCATTCCAAATCAATTAAGCAAAGAGCCACAGGTGATGTCCATACATTTCCATATGAAAACAGTTTTCTTCAGCCTACACAAAGGGGTGGCCTGAGGCAAAGACCTTCCTGACATTCAGGGTAATAGAAATAGAAGTAAGCAAATGGCCCAAAGAAGGGTTTCTCCACTGAGACTTTACTGGTCACACTGAAATCTGAGTTTTCTTAGATGCTCCCATTCCCTTCAGCAATCCAGCACATGGCCATGTCACAGAATCTTGTGGTGTTACATATTTGGGAAACAAAACCATGAGCCTATTCTGGAGAGTGGCCAGAATTCACGAAGAAAACAGGAACTTTAGAAGATAGTAGATGTTGCCCATCCATAAGGCAAGCTGCAGTCCATTCATTAATTGGGCAGTATGAATGCGGGGAAGCTTTCAACTAGAGACAACACATCCATTGATGCATTCTCTTTTCTAATGTCTACAACCACGGATACAGTGGGATACACAGACCTAGAAACACTCACCATGTCAAACGACTTACTAGAAACAGTCCACTCCAAACCAAACAAACCACTTTTCCTACCTATTCTCAGAACATGAGAAAAAACCACAAACTCACACCTACAACGGCAAAGGCACTTACTTCCCCCAAATAGGTCTGTGACTATCCGGAGTGTCTTCTGACTGGTGGGCCATATTATGTTCCCACAAAATGGCCTGTCCTGTTTCAGATCTGGTCTCCTTGTCCAACTCTGTGAAGTTGTCAGGAGCCAAAGGTGAGCCACTACCTACTTTCTCAGGAAAGGCCCCTCATCAGAGCTCTGCTGGCATTTTTCCATCCTCACATCAGTAGGTACCAAGAAAGACTGACTATGTCTTTGGGAAAAGCAAACAAGTTAGCCCACTGGAACTGGGATTGGGACTGGCTCTGGGTGCCTTCCTTCCTGGATCCCAGGTTCAGAGAATTCCATCACCAAGGAAGTGAAGTGAGGTCACTTCTTTCAGGAACTGAATATGGTCACTACCTTGGTAACCACTTTGTGCTAACAGTTGCATCCAGGGTTCCCATGAGATGGAGGCTGCCCCAACATCCTGTGACACATTCAGAAGTTAGAATGGTATATCAACCATAGGCACCAGGGAACAGCTCTCCACAGAGGCCTGGTTCACTCCATCTTCTCTTCATTAAGAAGAGAGAGGCTGATTCAGACTATCAATTAATCCTGACCAGGTTGTTTGCCATGGAAGATGACTATTGCTCTCTCAGGTCCTACATAGCTGTCTATATCTTCTGCAAGGATCATTTCTCCATGGATCTTTGATGTTCTCAGCAGGTGGAAGATCATCTACATTCCTATATTGTAAGACCCACACTGTCCCTGCTCTTAAGTAAGTTATACTGAGGGAACAGTGTATGGTTAGGGTTAATAACATGTTCAATTTGGGTTACAAATCATTCTGCGGGATGAATAATGGTATTGGCAAAATGCGATATTTACAAGAGTATATATGTGAAACATAAGTATGAAAGCAGAAATCTAGGTAAGATTTGAAGCCCAGAAGGGCATTGGGGACTTGAGTGGGATACTTAGCTTTGAGTAATGTGCAGCACAGATGTCTCAGATAAATCAATATACACTGGCATCGTACCTTGTACCTTGGATATTGAATGTTGAAGAGAACATCCAGTCAAAAACTGATAGTCGGTAGGATTAGGAAGGTAGTTGGTAGGTTTAGAAAGAAGAGTGAGTATAGGATTTGGACCAAAAGTTCTTTCGCAATAAGTTTTCGGGTAGAGAGTGTATGTAAATGTAAGCACATGTGAAGAGTCAGTCACAATGATGAACTGGGGAAAAATATAGGAAAGCAGATATCAATAGAGACATTAGGAAATCAAGCAAAGTACAAATTGTGTGATAGGGTTAGACATTGTCAACAGGTTTGAAGTTGAATATATAATCTTAAGAAGAAACAAATATGTAGTCAAAAATAGAATTGATATTTGAGAGCATTAGGCAACCTGGACATGGATGTTTTTAGTAATCCATGCTCACTTTCCATTTACGCTTTGGTACAATTGTAAGTGTGACCTTTGCTTTTTGTGTCCAGAATATTTCTGTAATAAAATGTGTATGTAGATCAGGTGAAAAGAGTATTTCTTCCACCAATTCTGCGAGCAATATTTTGAAGACTTACAAATTAGTATGGGGGTACAAATAGGTGTACCCTGTTTCAATGAATATAGACATAATGCATGAATAGACCATACTGTGAATAAATAATATAACTGGATCCACTTTAAATAATGGATTGAATAAATATCTGAAAATTTATAAGAAATTTTATATTGATATGCAATCATTCATTCCAACCAGTTATATATCTAACGATAATCTTAGGATTATGGTTTATCATGAAGGGTGTGTGAGTTTTGGTTCAAAATTGATTATGGAAATCGAAAATTATATATTTGGAAAAAAGTCTCATGAATAGACCAGTCAAGAAACACAGAGGAATACATGTGTTCTGGAGCAGGAAGTGATTGAAAGTGAAACAAATGCCTATAAATTTGCTAACTAGTGAATAAAATATATATACTGAGATTTGCATAAACTGAAGAAATAGTAATGTACCAGTGTGGAATAAAAATTAATGTCAAAATACACATCATGTCCCGTAGGAACCTACATGCATTGATGTTAAACTGGGTCAGTTAAAGTAGACATATTAGGATTTGTATGCACCTTTTACTGAAGTTAGTTTTCAGTACTAGGAAACAAATATGTATTTCGGGTGGATGAATATTTCTAAGAATAATCTTGTGAAAAGTTGATTATTAATCCACATACATGAACATGAATGAATTTAGGGAGTGTATATAAGACACACATATTTCATATTTTTAAAAATATGGAGAGTATATATATATATATATATATATATATATATATATATATATATATATATACACACACACACACACACACAAACACAGACATTAAAAAGTAGCAATATATATGCCAATCAAAATTCATCATGAAATATATATCATAAAGATGCAAAAACATTCATTTTAGTGAACATGGGTTTATGTATAATGTTGTTCCACTGGGAAGCTCACCCATAGGTTGAATTTTCAGTTCCAACAGCGTTTAGGAGGAGTGATCACTTCTCACACTTTGTATCTGCTAAGTCATATACCTCACAAGGATGTACGTGTGATACCTTGTAGGATTCTATTTGTGCATATAAAAATACATGTGCTGAATAAGCTCCAGAGAATGGGAGACAGTAATTCACATATTTGTTAACTTTAAAAACACATGGAGAACTATTTCAATTAAATATTGAATAGATTTATAACACCTACCCTTTATCATGCAAAAGGCAAGTCCAACTCTGAACTGCAAGTATTTATGTACTGTTTGGGTTATTTTCTTCCATCATATTTGGATTAGTAGTCAGAGTCTAGTAGAATATGGGTTAGTGTCAGGGATTCAGAATTTCAAATGGAAAATAGAAAAATTAATCTTCTGACTCTCATCCAGAACAATGCCTTGTCATTAATTTCGCCCCAAGGGAGACACAATTAGAGTAGAAGAGTTACAAAATCTGTGATTACATTTCTGGAATAGAAAATGCTCAGGAGTGCACAAACTTGGAGGTGGAATAGGAGTTTCCAAAAGTAAGGACAGGGTACACACTCCACAAACATGAAGCTCTGCTTGCCTAAAACTTCTTGAGAAACTGCCAGTGAAATTGGGCACTGAAATATAGGTTGTTGTCAGGAGTTAAGCTTCCTTTGTAGTGAGACCCTCAAAGCTGTGTCTGCATCTATGAGACCTGGAGGACAACATTTCTCATTTTCCAATGAACACGAGGCAGCAGTGCTGAATTCTCTCTTTGTAGGTAAACTGTGGGCACTGGGGGCTTATTGTCTCCCCGTGTGGACTGTGAAACCATTTGGTCATCCTCCACTTTTCGTGGTGTTCTTGCTGCTGCACTTGGAGTTTGGTTCATGCTTCACGAAATACAAGGAGTTCAACTGGGAAACAGTGCTTGAGGTAGTTCTGTCACGTGTGGTGGGTCAGGGTCTGCAAGAAAATTCACCAACCAGGCTTCTATCTCTCAAAGATTGCCCGCTTGTCCATAGCAACCTGATTCTGAACATTGCCCTGAAACTACGCCATATAACAAGATGCTTTTACATATAAGGGTCTGATGTCTGCACTCTGTCAGTTACAAGCCATTTGGAAGCCAATGGCAGATACAAATGGCCCCACCATGATATTTTATCACACACCTCTCCACCACTGCTCTAGGCCCACTACTCAGCAGGCTCCAAAATACTGGCTTCTCTGTTCTAAACAAATTTCATGAAACCCTGTCAATCAAGGCACTGTCTGGTACACTCATGGTAAGCAACAGGACATCGAAAGTTTCTACAGTTCCACCTGGTCATGGAAATTTCAAAAATTTTGTGTTATTTATCTAGCCATTTTTCAAGGACGACGTTGGATGCACTGTGGATTTCAATTATTCAGGAACCATTAAATATTGAGAAAGTTCATTTCAAAAAAATTCTAGAGAACTCTCACAGGCAAGGCTTTCCAAAGAGTGGACAAAGGTCACTTGAAGCCAGGACCATTGAGGTCTACAATGTGAGGTCCTATGTCTTTTGACTCTCAACTATGGCTGCCAAGTCTTTCAGAATAAAATCATGTGATATCCAGGCTGAGATTCCCAGTTCTTTGTGGAAAGCCACCCTGGTCCTAGATCTCAGGTTCCAAGGGCGACTCTCATGCGTGGCCTCCTAAAATCCCAACACAATTCATGGCAATACTTCTCTGAGATCAGTTTCAAAACTCAGTCTCTACGTGGAAACACACCAGAGTTCAAGACCAGTTGACCCAGTCATCTCTTCCAACCGCCACACCAATGACCAGAATTAAAACCAAAACACTCCCACATGCCCCTCATTTTCTTCCATATAGTCACTCATCATAACCTTGGCTGGAAGTTTTTATGAGGCACACAGCCCAAGACAATGTCAAAATAAGCTCCCTTGCCCTTCATTTGTCTAAAGTCAGTGTTTCCTGGACAACGTTCCTGTGAACCAGGACTGATCAAAGAGGCATGCCATTAATACTGTTCCGCTTTTCCAATTTGAGGCATACTGACTGTCGGGTATAGTTTCTTTATGTGATTTGCAGTCATAAGAAAACCCAAGCACCTATGGGCTAGCCTCTGCAGGGCTTGAAGAACTCAGTTGACCCAAAGATCCCTGTTATCACTTGATGGAGATCAGGAACCTTACAGAGGAAGGCAAGAGACTTCATCACAATGACTTCTCTTTTGGCCATTTTGGATTTGGATGCACACATGGGATCTTTCTTTAGGTCCATCAGGTGCTGAGAATCTAAGCGATAATCTCAAACTGCACTGAGAGGCTGATTCAGACATATCCCTTTGCAAAGCAATTAAGCCAGGAGCCACAGGTGATGCCCATTTATTTCCATTTGAAAACTGTTTTTTTCAGGCATTGGAAATGTGGGGCCTTAGGCAAAGACCTTCCTTACATTCAGGGCAACAGAACAATAGGTAAGCAAAATCCCAAAGCAGATTTTCTCCACTGAGACTTTCCTGGTCACACTGATATCTGAGTTTTCTGAGATATTCACCATTCTCTTCAGCTATCCAGTACATGGCCATGTCCCAGATTGTGGAGGAGATACATATCTTGAACACAAAACCATGAGCCTATGGGAGAGTGGCCAGAATTCAGGAAGAAATCACGAATGTAGGAAGGTAGTAGGTGTTGCCCATCCATATGGTAACCTGCAGTCCATTCATAAATTGGACAGGATGAATTCTGCGAAGATTTCTACTAGACAGGACACATCTATTTATGCATTCTCTTTTCTATTGTCTACAACCACGGACACAGTGGGATATGCAGACATAGAAACACTCGCCTTCTCAAAGGACTTACTAGAAACAGTCCACTCCAAACCAAACAAACCGACTTTCCTACATATTCTCAAAACATGAGACAAAATCAAACACACACACACACACACACCCACAAAGGCACCTTCTTTCCCCAAATAGGTCTGTGACTATCCAGAGCGTCCTCTGACTGGTGGGCCATACTATGTTCCCCCGAGACGGGCTGTGCTATGTCAGATCTGGTCTCCTTGGCCAAAACTGTGATGTTATCAGGAGCCAGCGGTGAGCCACTGCCTGTTTTCTCAGGTAAAGCCCCTCTTCAGAGCTTTCCTGGCATTTGTCCATCTTCAATTTAGTTGCCAAGAAAGACTGACTCTGTCCTTCTTAAATCCAAACATTTGAGACCACTGGGACTTGGACTGGGACTGCCTCAGGGTGCCTGGCTTCCTGGATCCCAAGTTCAGAGTGTTCTATCAACAAGAAAGTGACATAGGTCACTTCATCTAGAACTGAATGAGGTCACTGCCTTGGCAACCACTTTGTCTTAACAGTTGCTTCCAAGGGTCCCTGAGATGGATCCTGCCCCTACTTCCTATGACAGTTTCACAAGCTAGAATGGAATATCAACCACAGGCACCCGGGAACAGCTCTCCACACAAGCCTGGTTTGGTCTATCTTCTCTACATTAAGAAGAGAGAGACTGCTTCAGACACATCCCTTCATCCTGACCTGTTTTTTTTTTTTTGTCATGAAAGATGACTTTCGCACTCTCAGGTCCTTCATAGCTGCCTACATCTTCTTTAGGGATCATTTCTGCATGGACCTTTGAGGTTCTCTGCAGGTTGAAGATCTCCTACATTCCTGTATTGTAAGACCAACTCTGTCCCTGCTATTCTGTAAAGTTAGATTGAGGGAACAGTGTATGGTTACGGTTAATAACATGTTTGATTTGGGTTAGGATCATTCTGCTGGATGAATAATGGTATTGGGAACCTGCGATATATATAAGATTATATAGGTGAAATATATGAATGAAAACAGAAATCTCGGTAACATTTGAAGCCCAGAAGGGCATTAGGTCCTTGATTGGGATACTTAGCATTTAATTATGTTCTGCACAGATGTCTCAGATAAATCTATACACAATGGCATAGGACCTGATACCATGGATGATTGAATGTTGAGGAGAACAACCATTCAAAGAGGGAGAGTCGGTAGGATTAGGAAGATAGTTGATAGGATTAGAAAAAAGTGTGAGTATAGCATTTGGACAAATAGTTCTTTAGCAATAGGTTTTCAGGTAGACAGAAAATGTAAATGTCAGCACATGTGAAGAGTCAGTCACAGTGATGAAATGGGGAAAATATGTAGGAAAGCAGATATCAATAGCGACATTAGGAAATCAGGCAAAGTATAAAGTGAGTGATAGCAATAGACACTTTCAACAGGCTTGAGATTGAATATATAATCTTAGGAAGTAACAAATATGTAGTCACCAATAGGATTGACATTTGAGAGCATTAGGCAACGTGGACATGGGTGATTTTCATAACCCATACTCACATTCCATTTAGGCTTTGGTACAATCGTAAGTGTGACTTTGCATTTTGTGGCCAGAATATTACTGTGATAAAACGTATATGTAGATCAGGTGACATGAGTCTTTCTTGCACCATTTCTTGGAGCAATATTTTGAATGGGTATAAATTAGTATTGGAGGTACATATAGGTGTACCATGTATGTATGAATATAGAGATAATGCATGAATAGACCATACTGCGAATAAATAATATAACTTGTTCCAACTTTAAATAATGGATTGAATTGATATCTGAAAATACACAGGAATCATATATTGATATATATACATTCATTCCAACCAGTAATACATCTAATGGTAATATTACGGTTGTGGTTTATCATAAAGAGTGTGTGAATTTTGCTTCAAAATTGATTATGGAAATCGAAAATAATGTGTTTGGAAAGAAGTCTCATGAAATGACCAGTCAAAAACAAGGAGGAATACATATGTTCTGAAGCAGGAAGTGATTGAATGTGTTACAAATTTCTTTAAATTTGTGAACTTGTGGATGAAATGTATATTCTATGATGTACAAAAACTGCAGAAATAGTAATGTACCAGTGTTTAATAAAAATGAACGTCAAAATACACATCATGTCCCATAGGAATCTACTTGCATTGATGTTAAAGTGGGTCAGCTACTGTAAAAATAAAAGGATTTGTTTGCACCATTCACTGAAGTAACTTTTTAGTACTAGAAAACAAATATGTATTTCAGGTGGATGAATATTTTTAAAATAATCTTATGAAAAGTTTAATATAAAACCACATACATGAACAAGAATGAATTTAGGGAGTGTATAATAGGACACATATATTTTATATTTTGAAAAATCTAGAGAGTATATATATATATATATATATATATATATATATATATATATACACACACACACACACACACACACACAAAACACACACAGAGACATTGAAAAGTAGCTATATATATGCCAATTAAAATTCATTGTGAAATATATATCATCCACAGATCCAAAAATATTAATTTTACTGAACATGGATTTATGTATAATGTTCTTGAACTAAGAAGCTCACTCATAGTCTGAATTTTCAGTTCCAAATGTATTAATGAGGAGTGATCTCTTCTCACACTTTGTATCTGCCAAGTTAGCCACCTCTCAAGAATATACGTGTGATACCAGGTAGGATTCTATATGTGCGTATAAAAATACATGTGCTGAATAGGCTACAGAAAAATGGAGACAGGAATTCACAGACGTGTTAACTTTAAAAACACATGCAGAACTATTTCAACAAAAAATTGACAAGATTTATAACTCCTACCCTATATCATACAAAAGGCAAGACCAACTATACACCATGCCTCTTCTGAAGTGCTAGTATTTCTATTCTGTTTCGGTTATTTTTCTCTATCATATTAGAATTAATAGTCAGAGTCTAGTAGGGTATGGGTTAGTGTCAAGGATTCAGTATTTCGAATGGAAAATTGAACAATGAATCCAATGTGTATGTAAATATGTGCTACACAAAATTATTCCCACTCTCAACCAGAACAATGCCTTGACAATCCCTTCACCCCAAGTAAGACACAATTAGAGGAGAAGATTTAGAAAATCTGTGAATAAATTTGTGGAATGCAATATGCTCAGGAGCTCACAACCTTGGAAGTGGTAGAGTAGTTTCCAAAAGTATGGGACAGGGTAAAAACTCCACAAACATGGAGGTCTGCTGGCCTAGAGACTTCTTGAGAAACTGCCTGTGAGGTTGGGCACTTGAAAAATATGTTGTTTTCAAGAGCTTTAGCTTCCTTTCTAGGGAGACCATAAAACTTGGTCTGCATCTATGAGACCTGGAGGACATGGTTTCTTATTTCCCAATGTACATGAGGCAGCAGTGCTGAATTCTCTTTTTAGATAAACTGTGGCCACTGGGGGCTAAATGTGTGCCGGTGTGCACTGTGAAGGCATATGGTCATCTTCCATTTTCGTGGTGTTTCTTCCTGCTGCACTGAGAGTTTGGTATTTGCTTCACAAAATACAAGGAGTTCAACTGGGTCACAATGCAAGAGGAAGTTCTGTCATGTATGGTGGGTCAGGTTTTGCAGGAGGATACAAGAACCAGGATCCTATCCCACATATCTTGCCCCCTTGACCATAGCAACCTGATTCTGAACAATGTCCTGAAACCTCTCCATATAACAACTTGCCTTTACATGGAAGGTTCTGCTGGCTGCACCATGTCAGTCACAAGCCATTTGGAAGCCAATGGAAGATTCACATGGCCCCACCACAGATGTTTATCACATACCTGCCCACCACTGCTCTAACCTACTACTCAACAAAGTCCAACTTACTGGCATCTCTGTTCTACACCATTTACATGAAACCCAGTCAATCAAGGCACTGTCTGGTATATTCATGATCAGCAACAGGACATCAAAAGGTTTTTCAGTGCCACCTGGTGATGGGAAATTCAAAAATTTCATGGTATTTATCTAGCCATTTTTTAAGGATGAAGTTGGAGGCACTGTGAGTTTCAATTTTTTCAGGAACCATTAAATGTTTAGGAAGCTCATTTCAATGAAATCTCTGGAGAACACTCACAGGTAAGGCTTCCCAAAGAGTGGCCAGAAGATCATATGATGCTATGCCCATTTAGGTCTACAATGTGAGGTCCATATGAGTTTTGACTCTCAACTATGGGTGTCAAGTTTTTCAGAATAAAATTTGTGGTATCCTGGCTGAGAGGCTCAGTGCTCTGTGGAAAGCCACCCTGGGCCTAGAACTCAGTTTCCAAGGGCGATGCTCATGCCTGGCTTCCAAAAATTTCAACACTATTCATGGCAATACTTCTCTGAGGTCAGTTGAAGAACTCAGACTCTAAGGGAATCACACCAGAGTTCAAGAACATGTGGACCAAGTCATCTCTTCCAACCGCCACCCAAATGACCACAATTTAAACCAAAACACTCCAACGTGGCGCCCATCTTCTTCCATATAGACACTCACAATAAACTCCACTATGGCTGGAGTTTTCCATGAGGGGCATAGCCCAAGACCGTGTCCAAAATAAGCTCTTTTGCACCTAATTTGCCTAAATTCAGGGTGGCCTGGACACCCTTCTTGTGAACCAGAAGAGATTAAATAGGCCTCCCGTTAATACTGCTCCGCTTCTTCAATTTGAGGCCAAATGACTGTGGGGTTTGGATTCTTTATGTGAATTGGAGTCTTGAGAAAACCCAAGCAACTATGGGCTAGACTCTGCAAGGCTTTGAAGAACTCATTTGACCCAAAGGATCCCTAATCTGACTTGATGGAGGTCGGGAAAGTTACAGAGGAAGGCGAGAGACTTCATCCACAAGGACTGCTCTTTTGGCCATTTTGGTTTTGGATGTACACATGGGATCTTTCTTTAGATCCATCAGGACCTGAGAATCTAAGCCACAGCCTCACACAGGGTAAGTAAGCTGATTCAGACACATCCTTTCCAAAGCAATTAAGCAAAGAGCCACAGGTAATGCCCATTCATTTCCATTTGAAAACTGTTTTCTTCAGGCTTCACAAAGTGGTGGACTGAGGAAAATACCTTCCTGACATTCAGGGCAACAGAAGAGTAGGTAAACAAAAGGCCCCAAGCAGGGTTTCTCCACTAAGACTTTCCTGGTCACACTGATATCTGAGTTTTCTGAGATGCTCACCATTCCCTTCAGCTATACAGGACATGGTCATGTCACAGAGCTTCGAGGTTGTACATATCTTAAACAGAAAACCATGAACCTATTCTGGAGAGTGGCCAGAATTCAGGAATAAAACAGAAACTAAGGAAGATAGCAGGTGTTGCACATCAATAAGGCAAGCTGCAGTCCATTCATAAATAGGGCAGGATGAATGCTGTGAAGCTTTCTACTAGACAGGACATATTAATTGATGCATTCTGTTTTCTAATGTCTACAACCACGGACACAGTGGGATACACAGACATAGAAATTCTCGCCTTGTCAAACGACTTACTAGAAACAGTTCACTCCAAACAAAACAAACCGCCTTTCATACCTATTCTCAGAACATGAGACAAAACCACAAACCCACACCCACACCACAAAGGCACCTCCTTCCCCCAAGTAGGTCTGTGACTATCCGGAGTGTCCTCTGACTGGTGGGCCTTATTATGTTCCCTGGAAATAGCCTGTTCTGTCTCAAATCTGGTCTTTTGGCCAACTCTGTGAAGTCGTCAGGAGCCAGCGGTGAGCCACTGCGTGCTTTCTCAGGAAAGGCCCCTCTTCATAGCTTTCCTTGCATTTGGCCATCCTTACATCAGTAGGTCCCAAGAAAGACTGAGTCTGTCCTTGGTAAATCAAAATAAGTTTGACCACTGGGACTGGGACTGGGACTGGCTCTGGGTGCCTGGCTTCCTGGATTCCAAGTTCAGAGAGTTCCATCACCAAGGAAGTTAGGTGAAGTCACTTAATTTTGGAACTGAATGAGGTCACTGCCTTGGCAACAACTTTGTCCTAACAGTTGCTTCCAAGGTTCCCATGAGAGGGAGGCTGCTCCTACTTCCTGTGACACTTTCACAGGTCAGAGAGGTATGTCAACCATAGGCATGCAGGAGCAGCTCTCAACACATGCCTGCTTTGGTCCATCTTCTCTACATTAAGAAGAGAGTGGCTGATTCAGACACATCCCTTCATCCTGAGCAGGTTGTTTGCCATGGAAGACTTTTGCTCTCTCAGGTCCTTCATACTTGCCTACATCTTCTCCAGGGATCATTTCTACGTGGACCTTTGAGGTTTTCAGCAGGTGGAAGATCCTCTATTTTCCTGTATTTTAATACCAATTCTGTCCCTGCTCTTCTGTAAAATTAGATTGAGAGAACAGTGTATGGTTAGGATTAATAACAGGTTCGATTTGGTTTAGAAAGAAAACTACACGGTTGAGCAAACAGGGTCCTACAGTTAGCAATAATATGAGGAATTTTAATGGACCGGCCATGGCAGATAAAAGTGCAGTTAATCAGGTCACTATGTGAACCAAGACTCAAACCTCCCTTTTGGGGCCTCTGTCTCTCTTTGACGCTCTTCAAGTCGTTTTCTTAATTTATTCATAGATTCTTTTACAACTCCAGTATTGTCGGCACAAAAACAACATTCTTCCCTCAATGCAAGCAAAAAGGCACCTTTCTCTCATGAAGAGGAGGTCCAATACTCGCCTGCTTTGTAAAACAACTTCAGAAAGAGAGAGGTTAAAATTCCTGTAAAGCTGTGATGTCGGTTTTTAATGTCTTTAAGGTTTGGCCTATTTCTGCTTCTAATTGTGTCTTTGTTGTGTCTCATGGACTAGCCCACCAGTTAAGCAACTATTATTTCTAATAGGATGGCTAAAGTGAGGGATACAGGTTCCCGCTGGAACCGGGTTGTATGCCCCCCTATTTGATCTTTAAATGAACCTACGTCATGATAGAGAACTCTGGAAAACATCTGCATCATTACATAATTAATCACATATATTGACCATTTTATGAAAACATAAATAATGTTAAAGTGTATAGAATTATACTGTTGTAGGGATGGACAAGGAAAGGGACCTAAGATAGCACCAAACACAGGAAAACAGCCTTATTTGGTTGCATCCGGATTTAGAGGGCATTGCTTCTGTTGTAATCAATTAATCCCCTGAACCCCAAGTTTTGGTAGTTTTAGAATTTGTACCCAATATGTAAGGGAAGTGGATCAGAAGTTCACAGTCTGTAGAAATTCACAAAAATCAGTTTTTGTTTCTGTTTTTGTTCCTCTGTTCTGGGTAAGTTAACTTTTCAAGGACACCTTGGAAAGGGAGAGCTTTTTTGTCTCTTTTTTTTCTCCCTGCCAGCTGTCACCATGAAGCCCAGTTGGTAACTTTTTTATCTTAGAAATGTAGTCATCTCTGTGAAGCCCCAGGTCAAGGCCAGAGGCTTTGTTCACATATTTTGTGAAAACCTAGTAAGGCGGTGTCAAGCTTAGGGGTGGTGATTTTTCCAGCCAGTGGCCAAGTAGAACAGGGCAACACGAAAAGTGGAAGTTTATCTACATTGAACTCTTTCAGAGGGACTCTTTTGCTGAAAGACCTAATGTAAGCCTCGGTGAAGACTTCTGGAGAAGGTTATTTAAGACATATCTATGGACCTGGTACAGAGGGGGAAGACTGGGAAGGCGAGGCTGAGAGCAGCTCCGTGGATCTGAGAATGAGGAAGATGAGATGTAAAAGAATAATGGAAAAGGGGTTTGGGATTTTCCTAGAACAAAACTTGAGCAGTAGAACAGGTAGAGCAGAGGTGAAGATGGGAGTGAGTATTCCAAAAACCCCTGAGGGACTTTAAATTTTTAGAAACCTGTTTTCAGTGATGACAAAGCAACTTTAAAGGCCATTTTTATTACATCTTGGATAGGGGTCTGAGGGCTCTTCTCAGCTGGTTTGAGCTTTGGTTTAGCTTCTTAGAGGACTTGGTGGGACCTAGTGCACGCACAGACAGAAAAAGAGAGGAGTGAGTGAGTGGAGGGGTACCTCGGTACCTGCTACCTCAGCAAGGGGGCAATGGTCTGAGAACTGGCAGAGGTTTGGGTTTTTGATGTAGTAATTGGAGGGAAGAAATCACGTTGCTGAGGTGGGAGTGACAGCAGAGACTCTAGAGCAGAAGACTGAGGGTGAGGAACTATTGGAGAAGCATAGTACAGGATGTGAGTGAAGGAGGGAAAAGGATTCCACATAGGGGAATTTTCCCCTTTTGAGCACTTGCCGAAGTTAAAAATGTCACGCAGAATTTGAGGATCTAGAGAACCCTCTGGGGGCCATAGCTTTTGGTTGTCTAATTGGTAATATGGCCAATGCTGTGTACTGAATGTGATGAGGAGTTTGGGTTCCACCAGGCAGCCCCGGTATGCTCACATCCCCATGAGTTACACAAGAAGTTGGCTTTTCCCCCACACAGCCATGGCTGTTTGTGGCTTTGATAGTCCGCCGGGCATACATCATAATCTAGGCTAGCCAACCTGAATCTGGCTCGCGTTTCTGTGCATCCATAATGTTTGTTTCAATTATCTATGGAACGGAAGGGATTTAATGAAACTTTAGTGGGATCCTCTTCATCAGGGTTATCTCAATAGGAAAGACGTATACCAAGCTGAAAAATGTCTGGGTGGAGAGATAGCCACCAGGTCCCTAAGGGGGCTGTATGCGAGATATACCATACTTCTTGTCTAGTAGGATTTGAGATCAGCCTTCACTGCTGAACAGGCTGATGAGGGTTAGGAGTACTGGTGGCCAAGTTGAGAGTCTACAGTCTTGTCCACATAGCGAATACGAAATTTGAAATGGTTACCAGTCTTTTCCAGTTTCCAACCAGAGTCTGGACACAGCGAAGGCTTTAGATGAGAGGCATGGATCCAAAAAGTGATTCTGTCTACTTTTACCGCTGTAGGTGTTATAAGTAGCACCTGGTATGTTCCTTTCCAGCGGGGTTTCTAGGAATGACACCTGATGTTGTCTTATGTAGACGAAGTCTCTTACTTGATATTGATGTGGAATCCCCTCGTCCCCAGGTTGGTAGGCAGTGGCCAGCTGTTTCCACAGTTATCACTGAGTTCTTTCAATGGCTTTAAGTCTGTCAAGCAAGGGGTGTGGAAGGGATTGTTAGGCCTTAGAGTTGGGGATTAGGTCCCTTACTGGATGATGGGCATCATAGAGAATTTCATAGGGGGTGAGGTTACACAGAGAAACTGAGGGAGTATTTCTCGCATGAAACAGTGCATAAGGCAGGAGCATAGTCCAATCTTTTATGCCAGTCTCTAAGCTTAATTTTGTTAAGGTCTCTTTAATGGTTCTATTTATTTTTTCTACCTCTCCTGAGCTCTGGGGTATATAAGCATAATGTAACTTACAATTAATCCACACGTGACTTACCTGGGCCATGAACACAAGTCCATTATCAGACCCTATTACCTTAAACAGACCATATCTTGGAAAAATATCTTCCAGGATCTTCTTGAGAACCATTTGGGCCGTTGTTTTTTTTTTTTCCTGTGTGTGTGTGTGTGTGTGTGTGTAAGGCTTCAATCCATCCTGAAAATGTATCGACAAAGACTAGGAGATATTTAAGTCCATACCTTGCTGGCTTAATTTCAGTAATGTCCACTTCCCAGAATTTTCCTGGTCTGGTTCCTCATAGGTGCTTTCCTCTAAGAAACTTGGAAGGGTAAGCATTAAACAATTGACTGACCCAACAGGCTTTTGTTACCGGTTCAGTTTTTTTCTTTCGCTGTGTGTTGGTTAGTGGAAAACTCTGTTCTTAATCCTACAGGAGTGCCTGCAGTTTCTTTGAACCAAGGTGAGTGAGTTGACGTACATTTTTAACTTAGTGTAGGGCTTTCTGTAATTGCAGGCTGAGCTCAGTAAAGTTGAGGCGTTCAGTGTCAGTGTCCTTAGATGTTATCTAAAACTTCCTGTTACTCAGGGGTCCATTGGAATTGGGCATCTCCCTTTAACAGCGGGTATAAAGGAGCAGCTAAGGACGCGAACCCATTTATCCATAACCTGCAAAACCCAGCAATCCCAAGAAACTCTCTTAGTTGTCTGCTGTAAGATGGGGTTGGTATCTGCTCAACGGTTTGTTTTCTGGGCTCAGTGAGCCATCGTTTACCGCCCCTGAGGAAATAGTCATGGAAGGTTACTTCTTGCTGGCAAATTGGGCAATTTTGGCAGAAGCTCTATACCCGAGTTGAGCAAGCTCCGATAATAGTGCTTGGGTCCCAGTTCAGTTTTCCTTGGTGTTGGATGCCAGTAGCAGGTGATCCACGTATTGAAGCTGGGTGACTTCGGGGTGTGTAGTTCTGAAATTGTTGAGATCTCTGTGGAGGGCTTCATCAAAGAGAGTGGGGGAGTTTTTGAACCCCTCTGGGAGTCTAGTCCAAGTTAGTTGACTATACTTTCCGGTTTCTGGGTCTACCCACCCAAAAGCAAACAGCAACTGACTATCTTTATGCAGAGGCAAGCAAAAGAAAGCTTGTTTTAAGTCCAGAACAGTATACCATTTCTGCTCAGGGTTCAGAGTGCTAAGCAGTTGGAACAGATTAGGTACTGTGGGGTGAATGTCCTGCACTCTGTTGTTGATCTCTCTTTGGTCTTTAACAGGTTGATAGTCCCCGGTTTCTGGCTTTTTCTTCTAATAACAGGGGAGTGTTCCAGGCCAATTGACAGGGCCTTAGGACCCCTAAGGCCAGATATTTATGAATATAGGGCCTTATCCCATCTTTAGCTTTTTATGCTTAGAAGATATTATTTGACATTGATTGGGGAGGCTGAGGTTTTTAACTCCACTGTTATTGGAGGTTGTTTCACGGCCAGGCCTAACACAGCAGTTTTTGCCCAGGCATCTGGGTTATCTGTTATTCATTTCTGCGGTAGCTTGCCTGTTTGATCAGTCTTGGGGGGTGTGAAGAGTGGATGTTTATCTTCTACTAATATAGTTACAGCCGTGACTATAGGAGTTTTTACTGAAGGATTTAGAAATTTCTTTTGGGGGCTTTCAGGGTTAAAAGTTATTTTGGCCCAGAGCTTGGTGAGCAGATCTCTGCCCATCAATGGGTGCGGGCATTCTGGGATTACTAGGAAGGAGTGATGGATTTTTCCTTTCCCCAGGTCCATGGTCCTCTTAGTAGTCTAAGCCCGATATTTACTGCCATTAGCCCTTTGAACTACAGACCTTTTATTTGATAGACGGCCCAATGGGGCCCTAAGGGCTGAGTATACTGCTCCTGTATTCATTTCAAAGTTTACTGGGGTCCCCTACTCTTCAAAAGTTACCCTGAGCTAGGGGAAGGAATCTGAGCCCCAACTTTCTTAGTCATCCTCCAGAGTCAGAATGGCTGGCTGGCGTGTCTGTCTCTTTATAGGGCACTCTTTGGCCCAGTGTCCTTTTTTTTTACGGTAGGCACATTGATCTGAGGCCAGGGGTGGCCTCTGGCACGGGCCCAGGTATCCCTTCCTGTCACCTTATGTCTTAATTTCTGGCCTCTTTCTTGTTGTGACCAGGATCTAAGTCAATGCCTTAGTCTTTCTTTTGCTTCTCTCATCATCCCTTTGCTCCCTTTCTTTTTCCCTGTTTCTCTTTTATAGTATATTTTTTGGCTTCTCTGACTAAATCTCTCTTTTAACTTTTTTTTTTTAATATCCATGGCAGCTTCCCCAATTAAGGCCATCATGACAGATGCCTTTTGATCTGCTGCCTGAGGATCGAAAGGAGTATATCTCTTATATGCCTCCATAATTCTCTCTAGAAACATAGAGGTAGATTCATCAGGCCTTTTAATAATTTCTCTTACCATGGCCAAATTAGTTGGTCACCTAGCGGCCCCTTGGATACCCGCTATTAGAGCCTGGCAATAATTGGACATATGCTCCCTATCTTCAAAGGTGTTGGGGTCTCAGTTGGGTTGGTTTAAGGGGAAGCCGGCTTTGATTATGTTGGGAAGTTGTGTTGGTCGCCCATCAAGTCCGAGGATATTTTTTTCTAGCTTCCAGGAGGTTTTTCCTCTCATTCCTCTGTCGTGAAGAGAGTCCCTAGGAGTTGTTGGCAGTCATCCCAAGTAGGCAGGTGTGAAAACGTTGGCGAGTTCTCTGAGTTTTTTTAGCCGGGCCAGCTTCCTCTAGGGAAGGAGGGGCTGTGTGTGCCATTCGACAGTCATCTAAAGGGTGCTGGGCCATCCTGGCTTCCTCGAATGGTGGAGAGGCTGAGTAAGCAGCAGGGGAATTACTTACAGGGTTTTGGGGGTTGGGGGACAAGGGCAGAGGATAAAGACGAGTAGAGTCTTGAGACTCAGGGAGAACAGAGGGTGGAGGTTGAGGAGCAGAGAGTTTGAGAGATAGAATCGTAGGGGAAGGAGTAGGAGTGGGTGCAGGGACAAGGAAAGGCTTCACCCATGGAGGAGGAGATTTGCAGAGGTCCTGACAAGTTAAGATATATGGCTATTGATCTGGATGGCTATGTGGCCCCAGCTGAAAGACAATATCTCAGACTTTTCAAATTAGTGCGAAGTAGAAACATCTTTCTAGGGGCCATCCGACTACAAAGGTGGGTTATTCTGAGACACAGAATCTGCCAGGTCTGGTGTTTTAATGAAAAAGAAAGAATCTGAGCCCTTAAGCAGACTTTGGTCCAGTGATTAAGGGTCAGGGACAGAGGCATTGAAGTGCTCTGTCCCATAATGAAATATACACAGACAGTGAAAGCAAAGACACACGACACAGACAAGACAAGACAATAAAGACAGACAATGGACGTCCAATACTGAGACCAGGACTGAGTAGCGGGCAAATCCTGATGGGCTGCCAATTCCAAATCTGAAAGAAAATATCACTGAGTCGAGGAGACTATGGTTCTTCGATTTCCCGAGTCCATCCCACAGGAACATGGCCTGTGGCTCTGTGACATGTGTGTCAGCCACCGTGGGAGAGAGCTCACGCTCTTTACCAATAGCCATTTTGTCAAACCCTAACCTGAATCCTGAAACCAGAAAGAGGGGCCTTATTTACCCCCAGAGGAGCCCATTGGGGGTCTTTCATCTGCAGCTGCCGGATCTCGCTGGGGCCACCAGAAGTAAAGGTCGGGTGAGCGTCGCTGGAAGAGACCACCAAGAGACTGTCTAATGCAACCTCAAAGGGTTTATTGGGAGTCCGGCATGCAAGGGCTCAGAGATCAGTTGAATAGAGCAGAGAGCCCTGAGAACAGCTTAAGAAGTGCTTATATATTTTCCTTGGAGAGGGCAGGGAGGGAAGTTTATTGATGGTTAAGGGTGAGTGGGCGGTTTGCGTGTAAATGGTTGATGGAGTACATTCTGCAGTTTGGCAGTTGGGGGCAGCACATTCTGGGAACAAGAAGAGCAAACAGTTCTCAAGATTTCAACAGTGTTTTATTAAGCATACAGAAAAACAGGACGTGACAAGTACCTATTTTATTAACCTTTCAATATAAGTATGAAAACAGAAATCTAGGTAAGATTTGAAGCCCAGAAGTTCATTTGGTCCTTGATTGGTATACTTAGCTTTGAATTACATTCCGTGGAGATGTCCTAGAATTATGGATATACAATGACACAGGACCTTGTACCTTCTCAGAGGTCAGTTCCAAAACACAGTCTCTAAGGGGAATCACACCAAAATTCAAGACAAGGTGGACCCAATTATCTCTACCAACCGCCACACAAATGCCCACAATTAAAACCAAAACACTCCGAAATGGCACTCATCTTCTTCCAAATAGACACTCATCATAACTTCTGGCAGGAGGATTCCATGAGAGGCGCAGCACAAGACAGTGTCCCAAATAATCTCCCTTTCCCCTCATTTGCCAAAAGTCAGAGTGGCCTGGACACCCTTCCTGTTAACCAGGAGTGATCAAATATGCCTGATATTAATACAGCTCTGTTCTTCAATTTGAGGCCTACTGTCTGTGGGGTTTAGAGTCTTTATTTGAATTGGATTCATAAGAAAACCCAAGAACCTATGGGCTAGCATCTGCAGGGCTTTGAAGAACTCAATTGACCCAATGGATCCCTTTTCTCACTTGATGGAAGTCAGGAACCTTACAGAGGAATGCGAGAGACTTCATCAACAATGACTGATTTTTTGGCCATTTTGATTATGGATCCACACATGGGATCTTTCTTTAGACCCATCAGGTGCTGATAATCTAAGCCATAGGCTCACACAGGGCCAAGAGGCTGATTCAGACACATCCCTTTACAACGCACTTAAGCAAAGAGCCACAGGTGATGCCCATTCATTTCCATTTGAAAACTGTTTTCTTCAGGCTTCACAAAAGCGTGGCCTGAGGCAAAGAACTTCCTGACATTCAGGGCAACAGAACAATAGGTAATCAAAAGGCCCTTTGCAGGGTTTCTCTACTGAGACTTTCCGGGTCACACTGATATCTGACTTTTCTGAGATGCTTGCCATTCTCTTCAGCTATCCAGTACATGTCCATGTCACAGTGGTTGGAGGTGGTACATATCCTGGATGCAAATGCATGAACCTATTCTGGAGAGTGGCTAGATTTCAGGAAGAAAACATGAACTTAGGAAAATAGCAGGTGTTGCCCATCGATAAGGCAAGCCCTAGTGCATTCATAAATTGGGCAGGATGAATGCTGGGAAGCTTTCTACTTGACAGGAAACATCCATTGATGCATTCTCTTTTCTAATGTCTACAACCACGGACACTGTGGGATACACAGACATAGAAACACTCGCCTTGTGAAACAACTTACTAGAAACAGTTCACTCCAAACCAAACAAACCGACTTTCCTGCCTATTCTCAGAACATGAGACAAAACCACAAACACACATCTACACCCACAAAGGCACCTCCTTCCCCAAGTAGGTCTCTCACTCTCCAGAGTATCCTCTGACTGCTGGGCCATACTATGTTCCCCCAATATGGCGTGTCCTGTCTCAGATCTGGTCTCCTTGTCCAACTTTGTGAAGTGTTCAGGAGCCAGCTGTTGAGCCACTACCTGCTTTTTCAGGAAAGGCCCCTCTTCAGAGAACTCCTGGCATTTGGCCATCCTCACATCAGTAGGTACCAAGAAAGACTGACTCTGTCCTTGCTAAATTGAAGCAAGTGAGACACTGGGACTGGGACTGAGACTGACTCTGTGTGCCTGGCTTCCTGGATCCCAAGTTCAGAGAGTTCCATTACCAAGGGATTGAGGTGAGGTCTCATCCTTCAGGAACTGAATTAGGTCTCTGCCTTGGCAACCACTTTATCCAAACAGTTGCTTTCAAGCGTACCATGAGAAGGAGGCTTACCCTATTTTCTGTGGCACTTTCACAAATTAGAATGGTATATCAACCATAGGCACCAAGGAACCGCTCTCCACGAAGGCCTGATTTGGTCCATCTTCTTTATATTTGGAAAAGAGCCTTTAGTCCAGGGAGCACTACAGTGAACCTCTGCACTAAAACTATTAGCAAGCACCTGATGGAGGAGGCCTCCATAGGTAAGTGGCTCCTTTATAACATCTGATATCCAGTTAAGGGAGATCTCTTCTGATGACAGAGATGTGGCACGGGGAGGCTCACATATACTTCTGTGCAGAACAGTAACGAGAATCATTCTGTCCTCTGTTCTGTTCTGTAGGGAATTCCTCTGGAACTGTAGAGAGGTGGCGATGAGCACGCACGCGCTTCTACCCTGGAGCTTTAGCAAGATGTTGCACTGTTCCCCTGTTTCTGTGTTTAGCCACCGGGTTTCTGTTTATTTGTGTTCTGTGTTCTATTTTTTGTTTTTTTGTTTGTTTGTTTTTGTTCGTTTTGTTGTGTGATTTTGGTGGTAAAAACTTAAGTATATTGGACATGAAAATCAGAAATAAAGAGAGTAAGCCTGACACCCCTTTGGACTGTGTTTTAAGGAACTGCAATGAACTTTATCCCCCTTTGCGAAGCAGGATGATAGAAGCCCCTAGCTGGCTGCCTGGAGCACACCCATTGCAGAGGGAAATGCCTGCTGGGGACCTAAGAACAGAGTATCTCCCAGGTTAACAAGTGAAACTCCTTTAAAACCCCTTGTTCCTCCAGATAAAGAGAGTCACAACTTTGGCAGAGTCCCCTGTGTTTCTCCTTTGTTAGCCAAGCAATAAACCTCCTTTTTTCTTTTTCTCAAAACCCAGTCCTCATTATTAAATTGGTATTAATTGGCTTCAAGGTCAGGAACCAAACTTTAAGTTACAAATCTTGTACCCCCCCTCCGCCCCGGAACTTTGTGAGACCTATCTACTGAAATGTTAGGAGATAGAGCATGCTTGGTGTGAAACTGAATCAGAGGAGCTAATCCTGTATGTAAAAGGAGAAACTGAGGGACTCCCAGCAGCTGCCAAAGCCCTGTTGATTCAGGGAATTACCTCCTTCCTTCCCTGGACTGTAAGGATTATGCCACCTCTGTCTTGTTAAAAAAAGAGAAAAAGAAAAAGGTGACACTAAATGCAGTAAAATCACCATGGAGACACTTTATTTTACATTTCAGGTTGCCCCTCTGTGAAAACATCTGGTCCCCTTTTGGGGACAGCTATGGTCCCACTGGTGTATGAGATTTTTCTCTTATCTTCTCTGGTTTAAAGGGTTCTCTCTGACAGCCATAGTCTGGACCTCCTTTTGGTCTGTATTGTGTCTTTTTTTCTGGCCCTTTTAGGCATGTGCAATAATGTGTTGATATTATAAATTGTTTTTTGGGAATGATCTTAGCTGAATGTGTGTCGAAATGATGATGTTTTATTTTAACAATCTGGTATCTGAATGGGTTTTTGAAGCATTGCACAATCTTGCAGTTAAAAGTCGGGTTTAGGTAATTGTTTAGTTTATGATTTCAGATAATTCATGCCAGAGAACTTAAATACTTACAATGGATAACTGAAGAACTCTACTTCCAAGTT
Source organism: Callospermophilus lateralis (assembly GCF_048772815.1). Classification (NCBI taxonomy): domain Eukaryota; kingdom Metazoa; phylum Chordata; class Mammalia; order Rodentia; family Sciuridae; genus Callospermophilus; species Callospermophilus lateralis. The sequence goes on from NW_027512517.1 coordinate 428,910, forward strand.
GGCAAGAAACTTCCCAATCATACAGTCTTTTTTTTTCACCAATTTTGAATTGGGTAGCCTGGGAAAATGTCACTGTGTGTACCAGTGCATTAATTTGGACATGGATAGTAAATCATAGTATGGTGTCTGTTGACCAAACAAGATGTAAAGATAAAAAATTTTGTGAATTGTATCTTAAACTTGTATCATAATTTTCAACATCCGAACCTGAAAATTATGGTTAAAATGCCTTAGTCCTGAGATGTCTGTTCAGAATAGCAGTTTTTTTCCTGCTCCTTCCAGACCTCAGCCATGACTTATGTTGAAATGCAAATGAAAGAAGCCTGCAAGTTTTGTAGGAGACTGATTTGAGATCTAAGGGAAAAAAAGGTAAATTGTATGGTATTTTCTAATTACTGGCAAGTCATTTTTTCTAGGACTCTTATTTTTTTCTGAGATACTTTATGTTTTTTGACCTCATGATTTTGAGCATACAGACCTAGGTTAATGTTTTTCTGATCAGTTCTATCTTTGACCAACTGTGGACTTCTTGAAACATTGCAATAGAGATTTCACCTGCGAAATGCTACGAGGCCTTTACTATTATTATGTGTGCACAATTTTGTTATGTGTTGTATGTCTATATATACATATGTCCATATATCATATATATGATACATAAATTAACATATATAAGGAGTGCTCATAAAATAAAGCGCTCATAAAAACAAATTTTAAAAAGTGGATTCAAAGATCTTTAATTCACGTGATTTAAATGTTTCAATTTAAATTGGATAAAGAGATAAAAACAAATGTCTTTAAATTTAAGCTTACAAAGTTTTCTAGGTGTTCAAACATCTAACAAAATATTAACATCTACAAAATGTCTAATATGCCTTGGCTCTAGTACCTTTCCTTCAACATAAAAATGGTTTACACTGTTCAATACGTTTCTCTAACTTTTTGATAAATAAGTAAAGTAAATTTGATATGGGATTACTCATTCATGAGTACTTTAGTTAGATATCTGATTGATTTACTAAGATCTGTATTTTTTTTAGTAAACTCTGTATAAGATTGTAAAAATCAGTCATGTGTTAATGAGGCAAAAATTTCTTAAAACATAAGTTTACCCATAACATTGAGTTTATTAAGATTTATGTTTTCTAGAGCAAGCAACCATAAAAATTAAACAACTGATTAAATAAGAACTGTTATTTTAGAGCACTGTACTGCCATTTCTTTAAAAGCCAAACTTGATTAATGTAGAAACATAAATGTAATTGTTATGCTATTAATGTTTTCATATCTTACAGGTATGCAAGTCTGTAAGGTAGAAACCTTAAAAGAGCATTATATCAAGCTGGTGCTCTGAAGTTGTGTGGTAAAAAATATATTGTGGATTTATTTACCTGTTATCAATAAGATATGTAAATTTTTATGTTACTTTTTACATTGGGGAACAATTTAAATGTATTTTTAAGTTAATTAGAGCCTAATCTTTGTAAAGGTTAAAAACTTTCAGCATTTCTTTAATTCATGTTTTAAATGTGATATCATATGGTGTTAGCTAATGTTCATGTGACCTCAAACAATTTATGTAAACTTTGTCAAAAGATATTTAAAAATAAAGATCAGCTTTAGAATTAAAATACTTAAGATTTATAAAGAGCCCTGCCTTACCTGAGATAAGGCTGTGTGTCCCATCTTACTACATGTGAGAATGACTATGAAACATGTTGGTCAGATAATATTTCTTTAAAGTTATGTTAAAAAGTTTTTTTTTTATTGTCAATATTCCTAGGATCTCAAACAGGGGATATAATGTATAACTCAGCCAAAAAATTCAGGGAAGATATTACACGAACTAAGTATTTTTACTTTTGTTAATTTTAGTTTGAAATTTTCTTATAAGTGATCGAAAGATTCCCTGTTAGTGTTTTACAAATGCGTTGCTATAAGAACACAACATGGGTTTATTCAAGATAATAAGTCATCAACTACAATACAGACAGAATAATACAGATCCCAGTTAATAAAAAGGTAATTATAAAGTTATAGGCATTAAAGCCCAGTACTCTTAATATAAGGCTGTTAAAATTTATTTGCTGGATGTTTAAGATTAGGATTTAAAATTAATGTTAAATGAAAAGGGCCAAGAAAACCAATATTTGGCTCTTGCCCTCTGAGTCAGTCTGAATCCAGGGAACAGGGGACTTCTCTAAAGAGCTTTGCAACTCTGAGCCACATAACCTCCTGATCAGGGAGATTAATGAGACCACTGGAGAACAGAAAGCCAATCAGTGCATTTGTTACAAAGAGGAGAGTCATCATAGAAAGGAGACATCCATGATGCTTCTGAGGGAAGCCAAATGGTCAAGCAAGACCTGGACCCACCTAGCGCAAATGGCACTAGCAGAACTGAGAATCTCTTCTCAAGTTTCCCCAGAATTGACTCCCATAAAAGGTCAGCTGACTGTTAACAATAGATGGAAACAAAAGTCAGTTTGACTGCTTCATCTTAAACACTTAGCAAAGACAGTTAAGACCAAAATACAGCCACTCCTTGGCATATTAAATAATAATAATAATAATAATAATAATAATAATAATAATAAAATTTTAAGGCATGCACTTTATCTTATCCTCCCAAAACAAGTAAGACTGGAGGCTACAAAGAAGGATTCTCACACAGGAATGCCTAATACTTATAAAAAGAGACTATCAAGAAGAGCTGCCACAGGCAGAAGTTTTCAGTTTAAGACCTACAGATATTCCTAACCTACAAAGGTAGGCTTGGTGTTTGCTAGTACGATTATCCAGCCCTGAGTAACAGAATTAAAGGTTTCTCTATTAGATGCAGAGGTCATACTAGTAAAAGGATTTTACAAGATCAGATGACATTAAATTATTAAACTGTGTCTTATTGGGAGGGCCAACTGTAACACTTAAAGTTAAATATTAAGTTGACAGTCCTGATAACTGGGGATATTAAAGACTGGTGAGGGAATGTCTATACAGTGACATGTTCTAGCTGCTGCAACATTTATCCAGTACTCATGGTTTTTGTTTCACTCATAGAAGAACCCATTCACAGATGACTTTACAACCTGTTCTTCCCCAACCTGACTTCAAACCGAACTGACTTCTAAAAGGCAACTCATGTCTCTCAACTGACTTCTAATAGGCAACTCATGTCCCTCACGCCGAGCTCACTTACGTCACCCTGTCTCAGGACAGAAGAAGAAAAAATTAGTGATGCCACTCTTCTTACAACAATGGAGAGAAAGATAAATAGACTATCAATATAAGTAATTAAGAAGGGTAAAATCAGCGAGATCGGTTTTGGGTGAGTTCTAAAAATTTGGAGACTCTTACCTGAGGGATTAAAATTTCCTCAGTGCTCTTCCCATAATCTCTCAAGGATTTGAAAGGGACACAGAGAAAAGGGGGGAATTGTAGACCCAACCTGATCTTTTATTAAAATTGGGAGCCATCATGCCACAAAGCCATGAAAAGATAATTTTGGCTTTACCATTAATTACTTCAAATTCTGAACCTGCGTGGAATGCCTGCCCGCGCCTTGAACTCACACATGCCTGGCTCTCTGACCAGATAGCAGCCCTCTCTGAAACTTTAGTGACACATCATAAATATTTGCCTTCTCTGGCAAGACAACAACCCTCTCTGAGGCTCTAATGGTCCTCATGAATTCTCATGTAGGGACAGCAAAAAAATTGTAAACTACCTTTAGTGTGATGTTTATCAGAGTTCTGTTATCTGTAACCCCCCTTTTGTGTAACTTTCTGGGCTATAAAGCTGGGCTGTAGGAAAGCTGGGGTTGCTGTCTTGTTCTCTTCGTTTTGGGAGGGAGAGGCAGCATGGCCGGTGGAAATAATAAGCTTAATTTTATTTGATTTTAATTTGAGTCAGTGGTCTTTTCTAGCGTCCTGGTCTAACAGGTAAACACTCCAAAAACATGGAGCTCTGCCGGCCTAAAGACTTCTTGAGAAACTTCCTCTGAGTTTGGGCACTTGAAATATATGTTGTTGCAAGGAGATTTAGCTTCCTTTCTAGTGACACCATAAAAGCTGCGTCTGCATCTACGTGACCTGGAGGACATGGTTTCTTGTATTCTAATGAACATGAGGCAGCAGTGCTGAATATTCTATTTGTAGGTAAACTGTGGCCACTTGGTGCTAAGTGTCTCCCCGTGTGAACTGTGAAGCCATTTGGTAATCCTCCACTTTTCGTGGTGTTTCTTGCTGCTGCACTGGTAGTTTGGTATTTGCTTCATGAAATACAATGAGTTCAACTGGGACCCAGTATTAGAGGGAGTTCTGTCACTTGTGGTGGGTCAGGGTCTGCAGGAGAATGCAACAACCAGGCTTCTATCTCACAAAGCTTGCCCCTTTGACCATAGAAATCTGACTCTGAACTTTGCCCGGAAACCTCTCCATATAACAAGAAGGGTCTGCTGGCTGCACCATATCAGTCACAAGCCATTTTGAAGGCAATGGAAAATCCTCCTGGCCACACCACAGCTGTATTATCACACACCTGCCCACCACTGCAAAAGGCCCACTACTCAGCAGGGTCCAACTTACTGGCATCTTTGTTCTACACAATTTTCATGAAATACCGTCAATCATGGCATTCTCTTGTACACTCATGACCAGGAAAAAGACATCCAAAGGTTCTCCAGTGCCACCTGGTTAAGGGAATTTAAAAAATTTTATTGTATTTATCTAGCCATTTTTCATGGATGAAGTTGGAGGCACTGTGGGTTTCAGTTCAGTAGTGAGACACTACCTGCTTTCTCAGGAAAGACCCCTCTTCAGAGCTCTCCTGGAATTTGGCCATCCTCACATCAGTAGTTACCAAGAAAGACCGATTCTGTCCTTGGTAAATCCAAACATGTGTGGCCACTGGGACTGTGACTGGGAATGCCTCTGGGTGCCTGGCATCCTGGATCCCAAGTTCAGAGAGTTCCATCACCAAGAAAATGATATAGGTCACTTCCTTCAGGAACTGAATGAGGTCACTGCCTTGGCAACCTCTTTGTCCAAACAGTTGCTTCCAAGTGTCCCAATAGATGGAGGCTGCCCCTACTTCCTGTGACACTTTCACAATTAAGAATGGTATATCAAACATAGGCACCCGTGAACAGCTCTCCACACAGGCCTGGTTTGGTCCATCTTCTCTACATTAAGAAGAGATAGACTGCTTCAGACACACCCCTTCATCCTGACCTGTTTTTTTTTTTTTTTTTTTTTTTGTCATGAAAGATGACTTTTGCTCTCTCAGGTCCTTCATAGCTTTCTATATCTTCCCCAGGGTTCACTTCTGCATGGACCTTTGAGGTTCTCAGCAGGTGGAAGATCTCTTACATTTCTATATAAGACCAAATCTGTCCTTGCTTTTCTGTAAAGTTAGATTGAGGAAACAAAGTATGGTTAGGGTTAATAACATGTTTGATTTGGGTTAGGAATCATTCTGCTGCATGAATAATGGTATTGGGAACCTGCAATATTTATAAGTATATATAGAGGTGAAATATATGTATGAAAACACAAATCTAGGTAAGATTTGAAGCCCAAAAGGGCATTGGATCCTTGATTGGAATACTTCACTCGGAATTATGTTGTGCACATGTGTCTCAGATAAATCTATACATTATGGCATAGGACCTTGTACCTTGGATAATTGAATGTCGAAGAGAACATCCAGTCAAAAAAGGATAGTTGGTAGGATTAGGAAGATAGTTGGTAGGATTAGAAAAAAAGAGTGAGTATAGGATTTGGACAAAAAGTTCTTTAGCAATAGGGTTTCAGGTAGACAGAAAATGTAAATGTCAGCACATGTGAAGAGTCAGTCACAATGATGAACTGGGGAAAATATGTAGGAAAGCAGATATCATTAGAGACATTAGGAAATCAGGCAAATGATGAAGTGATTGATAGGATTAGACATTTTCAACAGGCTTGAGGTTGAATACATAATCTTAGGAAGAAACAAATATGTAGTCACCAATAGGATTGACATTTGAGAGCATTAGGCAACCTGGACATGGGTGATTTTCATAATCCATACTCACATTCCATTTAGGCTTTGGTACAATTGTAAGTGTGACTTTGCATTTTGTTGACAGAATATATATGTAGATCAGGTGACATGAGTCTTTCTTGCACCATTTCTGGGAGCAATATTTAGAAGAGATATAAATTAGTATTGGGGGCACAAATAGGTGTACCATGTGTAAATATATAATATAACTGATTCCAACTTTAGAAATTGGAATAAATTGATATCTGAAAATACACAGGAAATGTCATATTGACATACATACATTCATTCCAACCAGTTATACATCTAATGGTAATATTAGGGTTGTGGTTTATCATAAAGTGTGTGTGAGTTTTGCTTCAAAATTGATTATGGAAATCGAAAATAATGTGTTTGGAAAGAAGTCTCAATAAATAACCAGTCAAAAGCAAGGAGGAATACATGTGTACTGAAGCAGGAAGTGATTGAATGTGTTTCAAATGTCTTTAAATTTGTGAACTTGTGGATGAAATGTATATACTATGATGTACAAAAACTGAAGAAATAGTAATGTACCAGTGTTAAATAAAAATGAACGTCAAAATACACATCATGCCCCTTTGGAATCTACTTGCATTGATGTTAAATTGGGTCAGTTACAGTAGAAATATAAGGATTTGTTTGCACCATTGAGTGAAGTGAGTTTTCAGTACTAGAAAACAAATATGTATTTCAGGTGGATGAATATTTCTGAAAATAATCGTATGAAAATTTGATTATAAAACCACATACATGAGCATGAGTGAATTATTTAGGGAGTGTATAATAGGACACATATATTTTATATTTGGAAAAATCTAGACAATATATATATATATATATATATATATATATATATATATATATATATATATATATATCTCACAGAGAAACATTAGAAAGTAGCAATATATATGCCAATCAAAATTCATCGTGAAATATATATCATCCACCGATCCAAAAATATTAATTTTACTGAACATGGATTTATGTATAATGTTGTTCAACTAAAAATCTCACTCATAGTTTGAATTTTCAGTTCCAAAAGCGTTTAGGAGGGGTGATCTCTTCTCATACTTTGTTTCTGCTAAGTTAGCCACCTCACAAAAATGTACGTGTGATACCAGGTAGGATTTTTTATGTGCATATAAAAATACATGTGCTGAATTGGCTACAGAAAAAAGGAGACAGAAATTCACATATGTGTTAACTTTAAAAACACATGGAGTACTATTTCAACAAACAATTGACAAGATTTATAACTCCTACACTATATCATGCAAAAGGCAAGACCAACTATACACCATGCCTCCTCTGAACTGCTTGTATTAATATTATGTTTGGGTTATTTGTCTCCATCATATTAGGATTAGTAGTCAGAGTCTATTAGGGTATGGGTTACTGACAGGGATTCAGTATTTCGAATGGAAAATTGGAAAATGAATCCAATGTGTATGTAAATATGTGCTACACAAAAATCTTCCCACTCTCATCCAGAACAATACCTTGACAACACCTTCACCCCATGTAAGACACAATTAGAGGAGAAGAGTTAGAAAATCCATGAATACATATCTGGAATGGAATGCGATCAGGAGTTCACAACCTTGGAAGTGTTAGAGGAGTTTCCAAAAGTAAGGGACAGGGTAAACACTTCAAAAACATGGAGGTCTGTTGTCCTAGAGACTTCTTGAGATACTGCCTGTGAGGTTGGGCACTTGAAATATATGTTGTTGTCACGTGCTTTAGCTTCCTTTCTAGTGAAACCATAAACCTGGGCATCTATGTGACCTGGAGGACATGGTTTCTTATTTTCCAATGAACATGAGACACCAGTGCTGAATTCTCCCTTTGAAGGTAAACTGTGGCCCCCTGGGGCTAAATGTCTCTAGTGTGGACTATGAAGCCATATGGTCATCCTCTATTTTCGTGGTGTTTCTTGGTGCTGCACTGGAAGTTTGGTATTTGCTTCATGAAATACAAGGAGTTCAACGGGGACACAGTGTGTGAGGGATTTCTGTCACATGTGGTGGGTCAGGGTCTGTAGGAGAATAAAAGAACCAGGCTTCTATTCCACATAGCTTGCCCTCTTGAACATAGCAACCTGATTCTGAACAATGTCCTGAATCCTCTCCATGTAACAAGATGCCTTTACATATAAGGGTCTGCTGGCTTCACCATGTCAGTCACAAGCCATTTGGAAGCCAATGGCATATCCACATGGTCCCACCACTGATGTTTTATCACACACATGCCCACCTTTGCTCTTGGCCCACTAATCAGCAGGATCCAACTTTCTGGCATCTCTGTTAAACACCATTTTCATAAAAACCAGTCAATCAAGGCACTGTCTGGTATACTCATTGTTGGGAAAAGTATAAACGGCAGCCATACCCCAGAAAAAAAAAACCAACATGGCGCCTAAGCACTTCTTCTTCCTACATTCTTCTTTTCTGCAGTGGTGCGAAATGTTCCCGCCCGTGTGAACTCTTCTGCTGGCGCCAATTTCAAACCTTGCTGGCCGGGAATCTTAGCCCCAATAAGAACTAATTCCTAGGCTCCGGAGCTGATATCTGAAAGAACTTGCCAATAAACGGATTGCCTGCCATTTATCTAAGCCCTCCAATCTCCTCCTTAGTTCTATATAAGCACACAGCTTTTTGCAATAAAATTGGAATTCTCCCGGTGAAGTGCCTTTGCGTGGGGAGTTCTTTCATTCTGGTGCCCCGTGTGAGGATATGGGTGAGCTCTTTCCAACAAGAGCCCCGTCCACTGCTCCACCGTGGCACTCTGCCCTGGTCTGCTCTTTTCAGACGCAGGCTTCCTGCACTCACCACTGATTTGTTGTATGTAAGCCTCCCCTGACCCCGGCTCGCCAACTCCCTTCGGGCTACCGCTGGCTTTGTGACCATGATCGTCTGTCACACTCTAGACGCCTGGTAGGGGGGAGGGAATTCCTCCCACTAAGACCTTTACTGGTTGCAGTGGACCCTCTGGTGATCCGTTTCCCTTTGGGGTGTGAGGCTTCTGAGTTTACATGAGAGGGTCTGTGGTTTTTCCTCCTCTGCTGCTGCTGCCGCTGCTGGCTAGAGTTGCTGTTTCCTGCGGGCCTGCTGTGTCTGGCTGAAGCTGCCTCTCTGCTCGGGGAAAACTGAACTCCCATCCTGGAACTGCATTCTGCTGGAGCCGGAGTTCTGTTTTCATTACTTACTTCTTCTGCTTCGTTCGAAAACTTTCCTGATGTCAGGTTGCCCGTGGCTCCGAACCCATTGGGTCTCACAGATCGCACTTCACTGGTGACGATCAGGTAGTGCCCTCTGTATTTCCTCATGATGGCTGGTCATTTTGGGGATGCCCACCTGACCCCCATTCGCCCTGAGCGCTTCCCGGAGTCCGTTCCAGGCCGGGTTTTCTCTTTGTCTCTCTTGCTTACACTTATTCTCTCTCTCTCTCTCTCTCTCTCTCTCTCTCTCTCTCTCTCTCTCTCTCTCTCTCTTCCATCTCTCCCTGTGACTGTGGACACCTCTTTATCTGTACCTGAAACCTCACCTCTCTAAAGTTTAATAAAAAATCTGGCCACACTCTCCCTCACACCAGACATCAAGCCCAAACTTCTAATCAAATTCTGTACCCAAGATTGGCCTACATATCCACTGGATAATGGCAATCATTGGCCTCCAGAAGGCTCCTTAGATCCAAACCTCCTCTTGGACCTTTTTAATTACTGCCAGCATCTGAAAAAGTGGAGTGAGATTCCCTGTATTGAATGTTTTAGCCTTCTCGCACAGCACCCTGTCTCTGCTCCTCCTGCCCTCCCTCTCAGGTCCTTCTTGCTTGCAAACCCCTCTCTTCCCCTTGTTCTACTCCTGACTTCGCAGATTCTTCCTCATTCGACCCAGCAGATCAACCCCCACCTTATCCCCCAGCCCCAACTGACCCTTCTCTCCCGCAAAATCCTCCTCTTCCTCTGCCTGATTCCACGGATCCTCAACCTTCCATTTCATCCCCCTCCCTTCCCCACTCTTCTGCCTGCTCCACCTCCTCCTCTTCCACAGAGACATTCCCTTCCCCTCCCTCTCCTTCCTGTCCACCGCCTGCCTCTTTCAGTCCTCCTGTTATCAGGTCTAAGGGACTCCTTCCCACGCCCAAGACAATCGCACCCCTTCGTGAGGTAGCTGGTCCCAAGGGTGTCATCAGAGTCCACGTGCCCTTCTCCATGTCGGACATTACTCAGCTAGAGAGGAAGTTAGGCTCTTTCACCACTGACCCCACCACTTACATCGGGAGTTTCAATGGGTACTGCAAGCATATAGCCTCACTCATCATGACATCTACATGCTCTTGGCCAATAAACTTCTCCCCAAGGAAAGGCAATGGTTCTGGGAGCTAGCCCAATCCCATGCTGATGAAAATCATAGGACCAATCATAACCACCCACAGGCCCTCATGCTGTCCCAGAGCAGGATCCCCTATGGGCTTACAGTCTAGTGACCTTTTTACATCCTGCCTCTTGGCGGGACTGAAAAAGTCCACCCGCAAGGCTGTTAACTTTCAAAAGATGCAGGAGGTCATTCAAAGGAAGGAGGAAACACCTTCAGAATTCCTGGATAGACTAACCAAGTCCCTTCAGCAGTACACAAACCTCGACCCAGAAACCCCTGATGGCCGTCATGTCTTAATGACATATATTCTGGCCCAAAGCTACCCTTACATTAAAGCCAAGCTTAAAAAGTTTGAACAGGGCCCTGCTACTCCTCAGACCAAAATCCTCGCTGTCACTTTCAAGGTTTTTCATGGTAGAGAGGATGAAAGTGAATTCCGTAGGCAGAGGGCTGAAAATGCCAAATTCCAAATGTTGGCCCAGCTCATTCAGAGAAGGCCATCACCATGCCGTCCCAATATGACCCCCCCTGGAGCTTGCTTCAAATGAGGTAAGGAGGGACATTGGACCAGGAATTGTTCTTCGCCGAGGACACCCTACAACCCCTGCGCAAAATGCCATCAAAGTGGACACTGGGGGGCAGACTGCCCAACAACCCAGAAGGAAGGTTGGTCTGCTGCCCAGCAACCCCAGCCTCACCTGGGCTTGGCAGAGGAGGATTGATGGAGTCCTGGGCCTTCCCTCCAGACTATTACCATCAAGAATCAAGAGCCTAGGGTCACCTTCCTGGTGGATGGACGCTTCATTAACTTCCTCTTGGATACTGGTGCCGCTTTTTCGATTTTGAGGGAGTATTAGGGTCCTACCACACCCTCAAAAACTCCTATTGTCAGGGTAGGAGGTAAAAAGATTTTTCCTCAAACCCCCCCCAATCATGTTATATGCAGCGATCCCTTTTGTCCTTCACTCACTCCTTTCTTGTTATGAGCCATTGCCCCATTCCCTTTCTGGGAAGGGACATACTCTCACTATTAAAAGTCACCATTCACTTATCAACCCACACCTCTCCTACCTCTCATTTCCTCATGATATTCCTAGGGGCAGATACACCTCCTTCATGCACTCTCCCACGACTATCTAAACCATTTAACCCTGAGGTTTGGGACACAATTACACCCTTTATGGCTAAATGCAGTTCTATTCATATTGTCTTACGGGACCCTTCAAGATATGTTAGTCAACCACAATATCCACTCACAACCACATTTCTCCTTGGATTAGAACACATCATCCAGGATTTATTATGAAAGGGGTATCTTAGGCCTACACACTCTCCTTTCAACACACCCATTCTGGCAGTTAAGAAACCTAACGTGTCCTACAGGCTGGTTCAAGAACTTCGCCTTGTCAACTCCTCTGTGGACCCCATCCACCCGCTAGTTCCCAACCCTTACACCCTCCTCTCTCAGATCCATGCCACTACTACTCACTTCTCAGTCCTAGATTTAAAAGATGCATTCTTTTCTATTCCCCTGTTCTCAGAATCTCAGGATATCTTTGCTTTTTCATGGACTGACTCTCACACCCGCCATTCTCATCAGCTTACCTGGACTGTCCTCCCACAGGGATTCAGGGATAGCCCCCATCTCTTTGGCCAATTTCTTGCCCAGGACCTCACATCCTTTCACCTGACCTGTCCTGACTCTACTCTACTTCAATATGTCTATGACCTTCTTCTATGTAGTCTTTCTGGAACACTCTCAATCCCACACCGCTCAGCTTCATAAATTCCTAGAAGACAAGGGATATAGGGAGTCTCCCCACAAGGCCCAGGTTTCCCAGTCTTCGGTCACCTATCTTGGTTTTTGCCTTACACCCGGGAAAAAGGAAATAACACTGGATAGGAGGCAACTCCTCTGTGATCTTTCAGTGCCCTATACGAAAGCCAAAATACTATCATTCCTAGGATTAGCAGGTTATTTTAGGGCCTGGATCCCAAATTATTCTCTTCTCTCCAAACCCCTGTATGACCTAGCAAAGGGACCCCCTAGTGAATCTCTTGCCTCCTTTCTCATCTACCACTTCCGCAGGCTTCAGCAACTCCTCTTAAAGGCACCTGCCCTTCACCTTCCAGATCTTTCAAGAAGATTTCATCTATATGTCCATGAAAAAGGGGGGCAAGCACTTGGGGTCTTAGGTCAAAACTATGGGCGTACATTTGCACCTGTGTCATATTTGTCCAAGCAACTAGACCCTACCATCCGTGGGTGGGCCCCTTGCTTAAGAGCTCTGGCTACTGGACAAATTTTACACAAAGAAGCCTCTAATCTGACTTTTGGGGCCCCTTGAACTATCCACTCCCCACATCACTTGAAGGATCTTTTAGCTTAAAAGGGCCTTCAAACTCTCCCTACATCCAGATTTCTATCGCCCCTCACTTCCTTTCTGGAAAACCCTAATATTATTTTCCTCCCCTGCTCTGCACTGAACCCTGCCTCACTGCTCCCAATGACTCCCATGTCTCACATACCAACTCATAATTGCTTGGAAACCTTAGATGATTTCCTCCCCTGTCATTCTTCCATTTCTGAGAGACCACTCAGCAAGCCTGACCTTATCTGGTTTACTGACAGCAGTTCCTTTAGGGAGAACGGAACTCATTACTCTGGATACGCTGTATTTTCAGCCACTGAGATTATAGAGGCCAAAGTTTTGCCTTCAGGAACTACAGACAAGTAGGCTGAACTTATAGCATCCACTCGTGCCTGCCTTCTAGCACAAGGCAAATCCCTCACCCTCTAAACTGATTCAAAATATGTCTTCCATATCTTATTATCCCATGCTGATATTTGAAAGTAGCGAGGCCTACTTACCACCAAAGGTAATGCGATCACTAATTCAGCTTTTATAACCAATCTAATAGAGGCCACTTACCCACCCAGTTGGGAGTTGTCCATTGTAGGTCCCATCAGAAGGACGGCTTTCTTATCACTGAGGGCAATGCCAAAGCTGACCAGGCGGCACGAATGGCTGCTACCACTTTCAATTATGGCCTCCATGGGGGACATATAATGGCCACTTTAGACAGCTCATCTGAAGCCCCTACGTCTTTCAGTAAGAACAAGAATCTTTTCAAGTTCCTTCATACTCTATTCCTTTCCAATTCTCAGTCTTTGACCCTCTTTTTACAGAGTTTCTTTTCCCTCACCCCCTCTGACAAGCCATGCTACAGAATATAGCCTCTAATTGTCAGATCTGTCAGCGGACCAACCCTCATACTCCTTTAAGGCCCAAACCTTTCCCTTTCCACCAAGCCCGGGGACACATTCCCGCTGCTGACTGGCAGGTAGACTTCACCAACATGCCCACAGTATGGCGCACTAAATACCTCCTTGTCTTTGTGGACACTTTCTCTGGTTGGGTTGAGGCATTTCCCACTTCCAATAAAAAGGCTTCCACTGTAGCTTCAATCTTACTGACAGACATCATCCCCAGGTTTGGTATGCCCACTTCCCTACAATATGACAATGGCCCTGAGTTTACTTCTAGGATCACACAAAAGGTCTCTCAAGCCCTCTCCTTCAAGTGGCATTTCAACTGTCCATATTTCCCCCAGGCTTCAGGGAAAGTGGAAAGGGTAAATCGTACTCTAAAGGAAGTCCTTACCAAATTGACAATGGAATTAAACATAGACTGTTTCAAACTCCTTCCCTTGGCTTTGCTTCGAATCAGAGCTCTCCCTAAGAAACCATCTTTACTGTCTCCTTTTGAGATAATGTATGGAAGACCTCTTATAACCCCTGGGTTGGTCATTTCACAAGGACCTCTCACCCGAGATTTGTCTTTGCCTCTCTTGCTCCATCTCCGCTCGGAACTCTGGAAATATCAGGACTGGCTTCTTCCGGACCCAGTCTCCTCTCCAAACACTCCTCCCTTAACACCTGTTAGTCTAGTCTATTATAATACCCCAGAGGAGAAAGGGACTCTTGCCGCAAAATGGGAAGTCCCCTATCCTGTCATTCTCTTTACCCTTACCGCCGCCAAACTCTCCTTACCAGACAACTGTCTCACTCCCTGGATTCACATGTCTAGGTTGAAGCCACATCACCAGGAGGCCCCACCTGCTGAAGACAGGGCCACCCCAGAGGAACTCCAAGAATCACCTACTGAACCTCCCCTTTACTCCTGCTCTCCACACCCATCTCACCCATTTTAGTTGTGGCTCACACGGTTTTCCTTGCAGCCCAATTCCTCTTAAAGAAGGCACAATGAGCTCTCCCAACACCCTAGTCTTCTCTAACTGCTTGTTTTTTGTGCTCTGCTTATTTTCTGTGCTCTGTCAGGACTGGTCTTTACCCTCCTCACCTACCATGCATTTATTCACTTTTCGGGAACGATACTCAGAACATGGCATGCAGAAGGTCTGCGCAGTGGATGCAACTACTTGCTTCATCCACAACTGCACCTCTATTTCCCTAAAATTGTCACCTTCAAGGACCTTCGTCCCTGGTAGCTGGAACTGGCCTTTCATTTGCTTCCTTTTTGATCAAACAAAAGACTATTGTCATTGGTGGCCTGAGATATATAATGGGTGCCCCTATTGGTCATGCATGTTCCATGATGAACGTGGTAGCTATTCTTACCACTCATTTGGTTACCCTGAAGGGTGGACTTCTAGTTACATAAAGTGGCATAAAGGCTCTTCATCCAGTAACAATGGATGGTATACTTTAGATAAACCTGACCCCAAGGCCAAACGATGGGGCTATGTTGAGTTTGCTGTCTATGCTCGGACAACCTCAGTCAGACCCACAGGGTGGATGACTATTGGCCTCACCCTGATTACGCAACCTAAGGCAACCATCCAGGTAGTCGAACACATTAAGGACTCAGAATCAAAACTTCGAGATCATATCCATAGCTCATCCAAAAAGGATTCAGAGCCTTCAACCCTCTCAGGTCCCCCTCCCACATGGCTCAATTTGCTACACCAAACTTTTTGATTATTAAACTCCACCCCTCTTTCTGTGCCTACTTCTCAGTGCTTTCTCTGTGCTTCACTTAGTCGTCCACTTCTAGCAGCAGTCCCATTAGCGGCAGGAAATATTCCAGCAAAACCCTACAATTTCTCTAAAAAGGACAACCCCTACATGTGACACGTATCCCACTGTGGGAAAGTTATTCCACCAATACATTATTTCCTTTCATCTGTTTCCACCTGCCAATAATGAATCCTTTACCCATTTGTTCCTTGAGCTACAGCACTCCATAGAGCCCTGTGTTTATGCAACCTGGACATTTCCTCTGGTGTAATGGTTCTTTAAGTACCTCAACCATCAATGTCTCTGGCGCCTGTTTCTTGGTTACTGTAGTTCCTCAGCTATCTTTGTATACTCCCACCGAATTCTGACAGTTGGCCCTACCTTCCCGCACCCGTAGGGTAGTCTTTCTGCCGGTTCTGGTAGGCCTCATTTTAACAACCTCAGTGACGGGTCTCAGACTCTCTGGTGGAGCTATAGGTCATGCTCTATGGGATCCAATGACCTTCAACAAAAACTGCAGGAAACACTCAATACCATGGCTGAGTCTCTGGGTTCCTTGCAGCGGCAGGTTACTTCATTGGCACAAGTGGCTTTACAGAACCAAAGGGCAATTGATCTTCTCACTGCAGAAAAAGGGGTTACATGCCTATTCCTCAGAGAGGAATTTTGCTATTATGTTAATGAATCTGGGCTAATAAAAAAAATGTTGTTAAATTGCAGGAATTATCGACCCAATTGCTCAAACCTACCTCCTCCAATCCCATAACGGGGTTCTTCCAATCCTATCTTGCCATGTACTTACTACATATCTTGGGTCCCCTTATTTGGATGCTCCTTTTTTGTGCTCTCTTGCCCTGCATAATGAAGTGCCTTCAAACCCAACTGCATAAAATTCCTAATCAAACTTTCAACCAGCTTTTGCTTAGTCACTACCAGCCTCTGATGACCGATGAATCCCCAACATCTCCAAGAGAACAGTTCACTCAGTGATGAAGCTCACTACCAGGCACGATGGAATGCAACGGGTATTAGACAGCGGGAGACAACGAGCTTGGAGAACCTCTTAATCTGCCATCCTGGATTCATAGTCTTTACCACCTTCTAAGCTTTCTCATGGCCCTTGGCCTCTTCTATGTCAGTCCCCCCACATGGAACTTCTGCCAAAAATTGACAATTGCTTTAATTTTTATCTTCATTCTGTTTTTATTCGCTCTGATCTTCTTCAGGTGCTGGCGACACCATGTCCAGGCAACGCTTCCAGTATTTCCTTGAGTCTCTGTTACAGGACCAGTGGCTGATACCAACAATCTCTTCCATCCAGGACTGGTTCCATGCCATCGACATCTTTGGCTTCAGGGAACATTCATTGACTTCACCCCTATGAAAATAGCTGTCTATAGCCACTGGGTTTTATTTCTGGCTGCCATGATATCCCCATACCTGCCCCCTGAGCATTCCTCCACTTCTCTTTCTAGGCCACACACCAGCCCCACACAGCAGGAAGCAGCCAGATCTGACAAACGACGCCCCACTTCCTAAGAAAAAAAAAGGGTGGAATGTTGGGACAGGAATAAATGGCAGCCATACCGCAGAGAAAAACCCCAACATGGCGCCTAAGGACTTCTTCTTCCTACCTTCTTCATTTCTGCAGTGGTGCAAAAAGTTCCCGCCCTTGTGAACTCTCCCGCCAGCGCCAATTTCAAATCTCGCTTGTGGGGAACCTTAGCCCCAATTAGAACTAATTCCTGGGCTCTGGAGCTGATATTTGAAAGAACTTGTCAATAAACGGGTTGCTGCCATTTATCTAAGCCATACCATCTCCCCCTTAGTTCTATATAAGCACACAGCTTTTAGCAATAAAATTGGAATTCTCCCGGTGAAGTGTCATTGCGTGGGGAATTATTTCACTCATGTTCAGCAACAGGATATCCAAAGGTTCTCCAGTGCCACCTGGTAATGGGAATTTCAGAAATTTGATAGTATTTATTTAGCCATTTTTGAAGGATGAAGTTGGAGTCACTGTGCGTTTCAATTAATGCAGGAACCATTATGTGGTGAGGAAGCTCATTTAAATGAAATCTCTGGAGAAATCTCACAGGCAAGGCTTCCCAAAAAGTGGCCAAAAGGTCACATGAAGCCAGGATCATTGAGGTCTACAATATGAGTTCCATTTGTGTTTAGACTCTCAATTATGGCTGCCAAGTCTTTCAAAATAAAATCATGTGATATCCTGGCTGAGATTCTCACTGCACTGTGGAAAGACACCCTGGCCCTCGATCTCAGTTTTCAAGGGCGCATCTCATGCGTGGCCTCCTAAAATCCCAACACATTTCATGGCAATACTTCTTTGAGGTAAATTCCAGAACTCAGTCTCTAAGAGGAATCATGCCAGAATTCAAGCCCAGGTGGATCCAGTTATCTCTTCCAACCGCCAAACAAATGACCACAATTAAAACCAATCACTCACACATGGCCCTCATCTTCTTCCATATAGACACTTATCATAACCTCTGGCTGGAGTTTTTCATGAGGGGTGCAGCCCAAGAAAGTGTCAAAAATAAGCTCCCTTGCCCCTCATTTGCCTAAAGTCAAGGTGGCCTGGACACCCATCCAGTGAACCAGGAGTGATCAGATAGGCCAGCTGTTAATACTGCTCTGCATCTCCAATTTGAGGCCTACTGACTGTCAGGTATAGATTCTTTATATGATTTGGAGCCATGAGAAAACCCAAAAACCTATGGGTTAGCCTCTGCAGGGCTGTGCATAACTCATTTGAACCAAAGGATCCGTATTCTCACTTGATGGTGGTCAGGAACCTTACAAATGAATGTGAGAGACTTCATTCACAATAATTGCTCTTTTGGCCATTTTGGTTTTGGATGCACACATGGGATCTCTCTTTACATCCATCAGGTGCTGAGAATCTAAGCCACAACCTCACACAGGGTCAAGAGGCTGATTCAGACACATCGCTTTCCAAAGCAATTAAGCAAAGAGCCACAGGTGATGCCCATTCATTTCCATTTGAAAACTGTTTTCTTCAGGCTTCACAAAGGGGTGGCCTGAGGCAAAGACCTTCCTGACATTCAGGGAAACAGAACAATTGATAAGCAAAAGGCCGAAAGCATGGTTTCTCCACTGAGACTTTCTTGGTCACACTGATATCTGAGTTTTCTGAGATGCTCGCCATTCCCTTCAGCTATCCAGGACATGGCAATGTCACAGAGCTTGGAGGTGGTACATATTTTGGACACAAAACCATAAGACTATTCTGGAGAGTGGTGAGAATTCTGGAAGAAACAGGAACTTAGGAAGGTAGCAGGTGTTGCCCATGGATAAGGCAAGCTGCAGTATATTCATAAATTGGGCAGGATGAATGCCGGGAATCTTTCTACTATACAGGACATATCAATTGTTGCATTCTATTTTCTAATGTCTACAACCACGGACACAGTGGGATACACAGAAATAGAAACACTTGCCTTGTCTAACGACTTACTAGAAGAAGACCACTCCAAATCAAACAAACCGTCTTTCCTACCTATTATCAGATCATGAGACAAAACCACAAAATCACACCCACCCCACAAAGACACCTCCTTCCCCCATGTAACTCTGTGACTATCCGGAGTTTCCTCTGAGTGGTGGGCCATACTATGTTCCCCCAAAATGCCCTGTCCTATCTCAGATCTGGTCTCCTTGGCCAACTCTGTGAAGTTGTCAGGAGCCTGCGGTGAACCACTACCTACTTTCTCAGGAAAGGCCCCTATTCAGAGCTCTCCTGGTATTTGGCCATCCTCACATATGTAGGTACCAAGAAAGACTGACACTCTCCTTGGTAAATTCAAACAAGTGAGCCTACTGGGTCTGGGAATGGACTGGCTCCAGGTGCCTGGCTTCCTGGATCCCAAGTTAAGAGAGTTCCATCACCAAGGAAGTGAGGTAGATCACTTCTTCAGGAACTGAATGAGGTCATTGCCTTGACAACCACTTTGTCCTGACAGTTGCTTTCAAGAGTCCCATGAGATGGAGGCTGCCCCTACTTCCTGTGACACTTTCACAAGTTAGAATGGTATATAAACCATGGGCACCCGGGAACAGCTCTCCACCTAGGACTGTTTTGGTCCATCTTCTCTACATTAAGAAGAGAGAGGCTGATTCATACACATCCATTCATGCTGACAAGGTTGTTTCCCATTGAAGATGACTTTTCTCTCTCAGGTCTTTCGTAGCTGCCTACATCTTCTCAAGGGATCATTTCTGCATGGACCTTTGATGTTCTCAACAGGTGGAACATGCCCTACATTCCTGTATTTTAAGAGCAACCCTGTCCCTGCTGTTCTGTAAAGTTCGATTGAGAGAACAGTGTATGGTTTGGGTTAGTAACATGTTCAATTTGGGGTTAGGAATCCTTCTGCATGACGAATAATGGTATTGGGAAACTATGATACTTACAAGAATATATAGGTGAAATATAAGTATAAAAACAGAAATCTAGGGAAGATATGAAGTCCAGAAGGGCATTGGGCCCTTAATTGGCACACTTAGCTTTGAATTATTTTCTGCAAAAATGTCTCAGATAAATCTATATACAATGGCATAGGAGCTTGTACCTTGGATGATTGAATGTCGAATAGAACACCCACTCAAAAAGGGATTGTCGGTAGGATTAGAAAGATAGTCAGTAGGTTTACAAAGAAGAGTGAGAATAGGATTTAGACCAAAAGTTCTTAAGCAATAGGGTTTCAGGTAGACAGTGAATGTAAATGTCAGCACAAGTGAAGAGTCAGTCACAATGATGAACAGGGGAAAATATGTAGGAAAATAGATATAAATAGAGACATTACTAAATCAGGCAAAGTATAAAGTGAGTGATAGGATTAGACATTTTCAACAGGCTTGAGGTTGAATATATAATCTTAGAAAGAAACAAAAATGTAGTCACCAATAAGATTGACATTTGAGAGCATTAGGCCACCTGGACATGGAAGGTTTTAGTAATCCATGCTCACTTTCCATTTAGGCTCTGGTACAACCTTAAGGGTGACCTTTGATTTTTTTGTCCAGAATATTACTGTGATAAAATGTATATATAGATCAGGTGACATGAGTAATTCTTCCACCATTTTTTGAGGAATATTTTGAAAACGTATAAATTAGTATTGAGGGTAAAAATAGGTGTACCCTGTGTCTATGAATATAGAGATAATGCATGAATAGACCATACAGTTAATAAATAATATAACTGGTTCCACTTTAAATAATGTATTGAATTGATATCTGAAAATACATAAGAAATCATATATTGATATATAATCATTCATAACAACTAGTTATACGTCTAATTGTAATCCTAGGGTTATGGTTTATCATGAAGAGTGAGTGAGTTTTGCTTCAAAAGTGATTATGGAAATCAAAAATAATGTGTTTGGAAAGAAGTCTCATGAAAAGACCAGTTTGAAACATGGCGGAACACGTGTTTTCTGAAGCAGAAAGTGATTGAAAGTGAAATAAATGCCTATAAATTTGTGAACTTGTGGATGAAATATATATCCAATAATGTGCATAAACTGAAGAAATAGTAATGTACTAGTTTTCAATAAAAATGAACTTCAAAATACTTATCATGTCCCATAGGAATCTACTTGCATTGATGTGAAAATGGATCAGTTACTGTAGAAATATTAGGATTTATATGCACCATTCACTGAAGTTAGTTTTCAATACTAGGAAAAAAATACGTATATCAGGTGAATGAATATTTCTGAGAATAATCTTGTGAAAAGTTGATTATAAATCCACATACATAATCATGAATGAATTTAGGGAGTGTATAATAAGACACATATATTAAATATTTTGAAATATCTGGAGAGAATATATATATATATATATATATATATATATATATATATATATATCCACACACAGATTTTAAAAATTAGCAATATATATGCCAATCGAATTACACCGTGAAATATGAATCATCCACAGATCCAAAAATATTCATTTTACTGGATATGGATTTATGTATAACTTTTTTCAACTATGAAGCTCACCCATAGGTTGAATTTTCAGGTCAAACAGCGTTTAAGAGGAGTGATCTCTTCTCACACTTTGTATCTGCCAAGTCATGTAACTCACAAGAATGTACGTGTGATACCAGGTAGGATTCTATATGTGCATATAAAAATACATGTGCTGAATAGAATACAGAGAAAGGGAGACAGGAATTCACATATTTGTTAACTTTAAAAGCACATGGAAAACTATTTCAACAAAAAATTGACTAGATTTATAACTCCTACCCTATATAATGCAAAAGGCAAGTCCAAGTATACAACATGCCTCCTCTGAACTGCTTGTATTTCTATTCTGTTTCCGTAATTTTTCTCCATTATATTAGGATTAGTATTCAGAATCTAGCAGGGCATGTGTTAGTGTCAGGATTCAGTATTTCAAATGTAAAATAGAAAAATGAATCCAATGTGTATGCAAATATGTGCTAAACAAAATCTTCCCACTCTCATCCAGAACAATTCCTTGACATTTTTTTCGCCCAAAGTAAGACACAATTAGAGGAGAAGAGTAATAAAATCTGTGAATAATATGCTCAGGAGTTTACAACCTTGGAAGTGGTAGAGGAGTTTCCCTAGTATGGGACAGGGTAAACACTCCATAAACATGGAGCTCTGCTGGCCTAAATACTTCTTGAGAAACTGCCTCTGAGTTTGGGCACTTGAAATATATGTTGTTGTCAGGAGCTTTAGCTTCTTTTTAGTGAGACTATCAAAGCTGTGTCTGCATCTATGTGACCTGGAGGACATGGTTTCTTATTTTCCAATGAACATGAGGCAGCAGTGCTGAATTCTCTCTTTGTAAGTAAACTGTGGCCACTGGGGGCTAAGGGTATTCCCATGTGGACTGGGAAGCGATTTGGTCATCCTCCACTTTTCGTGGTGTTTCTTGCTGCTGCACTGGGACTTTGGCATTTGCTTCATGAAATAAAAGAAGTTCAACTGGGACACAGTTCTGGAGGCAATTCTTTCATGTGTGGTTGGTCAGGGTCTGCAGGAGAATGCACCAACCAGGCTTCTATCCCACATAGCTTGGCCCCATGTCCATAGTAACCTGATTCTAAACATTGCCCGGAAACATCTCCATATAACCAGAAGCCTTTACATGGAAGGGTTTGCTGGCTGCACCATGTAAGTCACAAGCCATTTGGGATCCAATGGCAGATCCACATGGCCCCACCACAAATTTTTTATCACACACCTGCCTACCACTGCTCTAGGCCCACTACTCAGCAGGTTCCAACATACTGGCATCTCTGTTCTACACCATTTTCATGAAACCCACTTAATCAAGGCACTGTCTTGCATATTTACGATCAGCAACAGGACATCCAAAGTTTCTCCAGTGCCACCTGGTCATGGGAATTTCAAAAATTTCATGGTATTTATCTAGGCATTTTTCAAGGATGACGTTGCAGGCACTGTGGGTTTCAATTCATTCAGGAACCTTTAAATGGTGAGGAAGCTCATTTCAATGAATGCTCTGTAGAACTCTCACAGGCAAGGCTTCCCAAAGAGTGGCCAAAATGTCACATGAAGCCAGGCCTATTGAGGTCTACAATGTGACGTCCATGGGTGTTGTGACTCTCAACAATGGCTGACAAGTCTTTCAGAATTAAATCATGTGATCTTCTGGCTGAGATACCCAGGGCTCTGTGGAAAGCCACCCTGGGCCTAGATCTCAGTTTCCAAGGGTGATTCTCATGGGTGGACTCCTAAAATCCCAACAAAATTCATGGCAATACTTCTCTGAATTCAGTCTCTAAGGGGAATCACACCAGAGTTCAAGCCCAGGTGGTCCCAGTCATGTCTTCCAACCGGACACAAATGACCAAAATTAAAACCAAAACCCTCCCATATGGCCCTCATCTTCTTCCATATAGACACTAATCACAACCTCTGGCTGAAGGTTTCCATGAGTGGCGGAGTCCAAGAGAGTGTCCAAAATAACTCCCTTGCCCCTCATTGGCGTAAATTCAGGGTGGTCTGGACACCCTTCATGTGAAACAGGAGTGATCAAATATGCTAGACGTTAATACTTCTATGCTTCTCCAATTTGTGGAAAACTGAGTGTCAGGTATATATTTTTATGTGATTTGCAGTCATGAGAAAACACAAGCTCCTCTGCAGGTCTTTGAAGAACCCATTTGACCCAAAGGATCCCTATTCTCACTTGATGGAGTTCAAGAACTTTAAAGAGGAAGGCACAGACTTCATCCACAAGGACTGCTTTTTGGCCATTTTGGTTTTGGATGCACACATGGGATCTTTCTTTACATCCACCACGTGCTGAGTATCTAAGCCACAACCTCACACAGGGCCAAGAGGCTGATTCAGACACATCCCTTTTCAAAGCAATTAAGCAAAGAGCCACAGGTGATCCATATTCATTTCCATTTGAAAACTGTTTTCTTCAGGCTTCACAAAGGGGTGGCATGAGGCAAAGACCTTCCTGACATTCAGGGCAACAGAACATTAGGTTAGCAAACGGCCCATAGCAGTGTTTCTCCACTGAGACTTTCCTGGTCACAATGATATCTGAATTTTCTGAGACGCTCGCCATTCCCTTCAGCTATCCAGTACATGGCCATGTCACAGAGCTTGGAGGTGGTACATAACTTGGTCACAAAATCATGAGCCTATTCTGGAGAGTGGCCAGAATTCAGGAAGAAAACAGGAACTTAGGAAGATAGCAGGTGTTACCCATCCATAAGGCAAGCCGCATTCCTTTCATACATTGGGCAGAAAGAATTCTGGTAAGCTTTCTACTAGCCTGGACACATCCTTTGATGCATTCTCTTTTCTAATGTCTACAACCATGGACACAGTGGGATACACAGACATAAAAACACTCGCCTTGTCAAATCACTTGTTAGAAATCGTCCACTCCAAACCAAACAAACTGCCTTTCCTACCTATTCTCAGAACATGAGACAAAATCACAAACACACACTCACACCCACAAATTCACCTCCTTTCCCAAAGTAGGTCTCTGACTATCGGGTGTGACCTCTGACTGGTGGGCCATACTATGTTCCCATCAAATGGCCTGTTCTGTCTCAGATCTGGTTTCCTTGGCCAACTCTGTGAAGTTGTCAGGAGACAACGGTGAGCCACTTCCTGCTTACTCAGGAAAGGCCACTCTTCAGAGCTTTCCTGGCATTTGGCCATCCTCACATCAGTAGATACCAAGAAAGACTGACTCTGTCTTTGGTAAATCAAAAGAAGTGAGACCACTGGGACTGGGCCTGGGACTAGATTTGTGTGCCTGGATGCCTGGATCCCACGTTCAGAGAGTTCCATCACCAAGAATGTGAGGTGAGGTCACTTCCTTCAGGAACTGAATGAGGTCAATGCCTTGGCAAGCACGTTGTCCTAACATTTGCTTCCAAAGGTCCCATGAAATGGAGGCTGTCCCTAATTCCTTTGACACTTTCACAAGTTAGAATGGTATATCAAACATTGGTAACCGGGAACAGCTCTCCACAGAGGCCTCGTTTGGTCCTACTTCTCTACATAAAGAAGAGAGAGGCTGATTCAGACACATCCCTTCATGCTGACCAGGTTGTTTGCAATGAAAGATGACTTTTGCTCTCTCAGTTCCTTCATAGGTGCCTACAACTTCTCTAGGGATCATTTGCGCATAGACCTTTGAGTTTCTCAGCAGTTGGAAGATCCCCTAAATTCCTGTATTTTAAGACCAACTCTGTCCTTGCTCTTCTCTAAAGTTAGATTGAGGGAACAGTGTATGGTTACGGTTAATAACAGGTTTGATTTGGAATAGAAATCATTCTGCTGGATGAATAATGGTATTGGGAACCTGCGATATTTTCAAGAATATATAGGTAAAATATATGAATCTGAAAACAAAAATCTAGGTAAGATTTGAAGCCCAGAAGGGCATTGGGCCCTTGATTGGGTATTAAGCATAGGACCTTGTAACTTGGATGATTGATTTTCAAAGAGAACTTCCAGTCAAAATGGATAGTCAGTAGTATTAGGAAGATAGTCGGTATGTTTATAAAGGAGAGTGAGTATAGGATTTGGACCAAAAGTTCTTTAGCTATAGGGTTTCGGGTATTGAGTGAATGTAAATGTCAGCACATGTGAAGAATTAATCACAATGATGAACTGGGGAAAATATGTAGGAATGCAGATATCAATAGAGACTTTAGGAAATCTGGCAAAGTATAGTTGGTAGTGAAATGTTAATAAAATAGATTCTTGTCACTTCCTGTTTTTCTGTATGCTTAATAAAACACTGTTGAAATCTTGAGAAGTGATTTCTAATCTTTTTCCCAGAATGTGCTGTCCCCAACTGCCAAACTTCAGAATGTACTCCCTCACCCAGTTGCACGCAAACTGCTCACCCGCCCAGGCCCATCAATAAACTTTCCTCCCTGCCCTCTTCAAGGAAAGTATATAAGCTCTGCTTAAGCTGTTCTCAGGGTTCTCTGCTCTATTCAAATGAGCTCTGAGCCCCAGCATGCTGGACCCCAAATAAACCCTTTGTTTTTGCATGAGAGAGTCTCTTGGTGGTCTCTTCCCCCAATGCTCTTCCGATATTTATATATGGAGGTTCCACCGAAATCCAGCAGTGGTGAACGAGAGACCCCAATGGGCTACTCTCAGGGTAAGTAAGGCACCTCTTTCTGGTTTCAGGTTTCAGGTTAGGGCTTGGCAAAATGGCTGTCGATGAAGTGTGTGAGCTCTCTTTGATGGTGGCTGGCAGACGTGTCACAGAGCCACAAGCCAAGTCCCTGGGGGACGCCACAGAGGACTCCGGAATCGAGGAATAATAGTCTCCTCGACTCAGTGATACTTTGTTTCAGATTCGGTATTGCCAGCCCATCGGGTTTTGCCACCTGCTCAGTCTTGGTCTCAGTGTTGGACGTCCATTGCCTGTCTTTATTGTTTTCTCTTGTCTGTGTCCTGTGTCGTTGCTTTTACTGTTTGTGTATCTTTCATTATGGGACAGATCACTTCAATGCCTCTGTCCCTGACCCTTGATCTATGGACCAAAGTCCGCTTAAGGGCTCAGAATGTTTCTTTTTCAGTAAAACGCTGGACCTGGCAGACTCTGTGTGCCACAGAATGGCCCACCTTTGGATTCTGATGGCCCCTAGAAGGATCTTTCTACTTCCCACTAATTTAAAAAGACAGAGATATTGTCTTACAGCCAGGGCCACATAGCCATACTGATAAACAGGAATATACCTTAACTTGGCAGGACCTCTGCAAATCTCCTCCTCCGTGGGTGAAGCCTTTCCTTGCTGTGTCCCCGTTCCTACTCCTTCCCCCACGATCTCTCAACCCCTCTGCTCCTCCTCCTCCTCCACCCTCTGTTCTCCCTGAGTCACAAGATTTGACTCTACTGGACTCTCGTTCCCCTCCTTATCTTCTACCCTTGTCCCACAACCCCCAACACCCTCTAAGTGATTCTCCAGCTGCTGACTCAGCCTCTCCGCAATTGGAGGAAGCTAAGCCAGCCCAGGGCCCTCCAGATAACTCCCCTGCGTCACACACAGCCCCTCCTCCCCTGGAGGAAGCTGGAGTTGCTAAAGGAACTCGCTGGTGGCAAATGATTGAAAACCCTGGAACTCCCGTGTTGCTTCCCTCCATCCCTAAGGACCAATGATTGACGATGGCCATAGGGAAAAAATGCAAGCCTACCAGTATTGGCCTTCTCCTCTTCAGACCTATATAAATGGAAAAATAACAATCCTCCTTTTACCGAGGACCCAACCTGGCTCTCAGGTCTGGTGAAGTCATTGATGTTTTCACACCAACCTACTTGAGATGACTGCCAACAACTCCTAGGGACTCTCTTCATGACAGAGGAACAAAAGAGAATCCTCCTGGATGCTAGAAAAAAGTATCCTCGGACCAAATGCGTGACCGACAAAACTTCCCAATATATTCAAAGCCGGCTTTCTCTTGAAACGACCCAACTGGGACCCCAACACCTTTGAAGGTAGGGAGCATCTGTCCACTTATCGCCGGGCTCTAATAGTGGGTATCTTAGTGGCCGCTAGGTGACCAACTAATTTGGCCAAGGTAAGAGAGATTATTTAAGGGCCTGATGAATCTCCCTCTATGTTCCTAGAGATAATTATGTAGGTATATAAGAGACATACTCCTTTCGATCCTCAGGCAGAGGATCAAAAGGCATCTGTCACAATGGCCTTTATTGGGAAAGCTGCCCTGGATATTAAAAGAAAGTTACAATGCTTAGATGGATTACAAGATATGACTTTGAGGGATTTAGTCAGAGAACCCGAGAAGGTATACTTTAAGAAAGAAACTGAGGAAGAGAAGGCAGCTGAGTGAGGATAAAAGAAACAAAAGACAGACTAAGGCATTGACTAAGGTCCTGGTCACAACAACAAATAGGCCAGAAACTAAGAAACAGAGAGACAGGAAGGGATACCTGGGCACACACTAGAGGCCACCCCTGGCCTCAGATCAATGTGCCTACTCTAAAGAAAAAGGACACTGGACCAAAGAGTGCCCTAGAAAGAGACAGCCATGCCAGCCAGATATTCTGACTCTGGAGTAATACTAAGAAAGTCCGGGCTCAGATCCTCTCCCTGACCTCAAGGTAACTTTTGAAGTGGAGGGGAACACAATAAACTTTGAAGTAGATGCAGGGGGAATATACTCAGCCCGTAAGGCCCATTGGGCCCTCTACTGAATAAAAGGTCTCTAATTCAAGAGTCTAACAGAAGTAAATATCGGGCTTTGACAACTACGAGGACCATGGACCAGGGAAAAGGAAAAATCCATCACTCCTTCCTAGTAATCCCTGGCCACATTGATAGGCAGAGTTCTGCTCACCAAGCTCTGGGCCAAAATAACTTTTAACCCTGAAGGCCCCCAAGTGGAATTTTTTAATCCTTCAGTAACTACTCCTATAATCATGGCTCTAACTATGTCAGTAGCAAATGTTCATCAACTCACTCACCTTTGTTCAAAGAAACTGCATTCATTCGTGAAGGATCAAGAACACAGTTTTCCACTAACCTACTCACAGCAAAAGGAAATAACTGAATGGGTAACAAAAGCCTGTCAGGTCCATTAATTGGTTAAAGCTTACACTTCCAAGCTTCCTGCAGGAAAGCACCTATGAGGAACCAGACGAGGACATTTCTGGGAAGTGGACTTTACTGAAATTAAGCCAGTAAGGTATGGACTTAAATAACTCCTAGTCTTTGAACATACATTTTCAGGATGTATTGAAGCCTTCCCCACACACACACAAAAAAAAGAAATAAAAAAGAAGAAAAAAGAAACATTGCAAATGGTTGTAAAGAAGATCCTGGAAGATATTTATTCTCCACTTGACGACCAGTAGTCTTAACCCTCATCAGCCCCTTAAGCTGCGATGGCTGATCACAAATCCTACTGGACACGAAGTATGGCCTATCTCGAATACAGCCAGCTTACGAACCTGGTGGCCATCTCTCCACCCAGTCATTTGTCAGCTGGCTATAGGTCTTTCCTATTGGGATATCCCTGATTAACAGGATCCCACTAAAATTCCATTAAATCCTTTCCGTACCATAGATAATGGAAACAAACATTATAGATGTAGGGACACGTGAGCCAGATGCAGGTTGGCTAGCCTAGATTACTATGTTTGCCCGGCAGACTATCAAAGCCACAAACAGTCACGGCTGTGGGGGGGGAGAGCAGACTTCTATTGTAAGTCATGGGGATGTGAGCATACAGGGACTGTCAGATGGAACCCAAACTCCTCATCAAATTCTGTACACAGCATTGGCCATATTACGAATTAGATAACCAAAACCGATGGCCCCCAGAGGGGTCTCTAGATCCTCAAATTCTGTGTGACCTTTTTAACTTCTGCAAGTGCTCAAAAGGGTAAAAGGAGATTCCGCTATGTGGAGGCCTTCTCTCTCCTTTGCTCACATCCTGAACTATGCTTCTCCAATAGATGCTCACCCTCAGCCTTGTGCTCTAGACTCTCTGCTGTCACTCCCACCTCAGCAACTTGATTTCTCCCCTCCAATATCTAGATCAAAAACCCAAATCTCGACTGGTTCTCAGACCATTGCTCCCTTGCTGAGGTTGCAGGTACTGAGGTACCACTCCATTCACTCACTCCTCTCCTCTCCTGTCAGTGCCCGCACCGGGTCCCACCCAGTCCTCTTACCACCTAATGCAAAGCTCAAACCCGCTGAGAAGAATCCTCAGACCCTAATACAAGATGTAATGAAAATGGCCTTTAATGTTGCTTTGTCATCACTAAAAACAGGTTACTAAGAATTTAAAGTCCCTCACAGGCTTTTTGGAATCTCACTCCCGTCTCCCCCTCTGTTCTATCTGTTCTACTGCTCAAGTTTTTGTTGCTATTAAGATCCCAAAGCCCTCTCCCAATATTCTTTTACATCTCTCCTTCCTCATTCTCAGATCCACAGAGCTGCTCTTATCCCTGCCTTCCAAATTTTCCCCCTCTGTACCAGGCCCACAGAAAAGTCTTAACTGACCTTCTCCAGAAGTCTTCACCATGGCTGATTTAGGACTTTCAGCAAAAGAGTCCCTATAAAAGAGTTCACTGTAGATAAACTTCCTATTTTTGTGTTGCCCTGGTCTCCTTGGCAACTGGCTAAAAAATTCAGCACTCCTGATCTAGACACACCCTTACTAGTTTTTCACAAAATATTTAGAAAAAAGTCCTCTGGCCTTGAGCTGGGGCTTCACAGAGATGGCTACATTTCTAAGATAAAGAAGTTACAAACTGGGCTGTATGGAAACAGCTGGAAGGGGGAAAAAAAGAAAGGGAAGACACCTCCACCCAGGTGTCCTTGAAAAGTTAACTTGCCCAAACTGAGGAAAAAACAGAAACAAAAACTGCTTTTTGTGAACTTCTGCAGACTGTGAACTTCTGAGCCCCTTCCCTTACGTGTTGGGTACAAAATTCTGAAACTACGTAACTTGGGTTTCAGGGGATTAATTGATAACAACAGAAGTAATGCCCTCTGAATCTGGTTGAAACCAAAAAAGACTGTTTCCGTGTCTTTGGTGCTATCTTAGGTGCCTTGCCTTGTCCGTCCCTACAACAGTATAATTCTATATACTTAAACATTGTTTATGTTTTCATGAAATGGTCAACAGATGTGATTAATTGTGAAATGGTGCAGATGTTTCCCAGAGTGCTCTATCATGACGCAGGTTCATCTGAAGATCAAAGAGGGGGACATACAACCCGGTTCCACTGGGAACATATGTCCCTCACCTTAGCCATTCTATTACGAATAGGAGTTGCTGCAGGGTTGGGCACAAGAACCACTGCTCTGGTCCATGGGACACAACAAGTGACCCAATTAGAAGCAGCAATAGATCAAAACTTAAAGATTTTACAAACCTCCATCACAGCTTTGCAGGAATCTTTAACCTCTCTCTCTGAAGTTGTTTTACAGAACAGTCGAGGGTTGGACCTCCTTTTCATGACAGAGGGGGGCCTTTGTGCTTCTTTGAGGGAAGAATGTTGTTTTTATGTCGACAATACTGGAGTTGTAAAAAAATCTATGAGTAAATTAAAAAGATGCCTTGAAGAGCAACAACGAGAGAGAGAGGCACAAAAAGGGTAGTTTGAGTCTTTTTTTACACAATCCCCCTGGTTAATTACGTTTTTATCAACCCTGGCCGGTCCAATAATAATCCTCATAGTATTACTAACTATAAAACCCTGTTTCCTCAACCATGTAATTTCTTTTCTCCAAGCTCAAATTGGACAAATTAAAATTATGGTAATACCCCACTAGCAGACATAGAATGTGACACCCCACAAAGATCACTTTTATGATTAAAAGTAGCCAGAAAAAGAAGTGGGGAATGAAAGGTTAATAAAATATGTACTTGTCACTTCCTGTTTTTCTGTACACTTAACGAAACACTGTTGAAATCTTGAGAACTCTTTGCTAATCTTGTTGCCAGAATGTGCTGTCCCCAATTGCCAAACTGCAGAATCTACTCCCTCACCCGGTTGAATAGAAACCTGAACTGTACTTGGATCATTGAATGTAGAAGAGAACATCCATTCAAAAAGTTATAGTCAGTTGGATTAGAAAGATAGTCAGTAAGTTTAGGAAGAAAAGTGAGTATAGGATTTGGAACAAAAGTTCTTTAGCAATAGGGTTTTGGTTAGAGAGTCAATGTAAACGTCAACACAAGTGAAGAGTCAGTCACAATGATGCACAGGGCAAAATATGTAGGAAAGCAGATATCAATAGAGACATTAGGAAATCAGGAAAAGAATAAAGTGAGTGATGGGATTAGATATTTTCAACAGGGTTGAGGATGAATATATGAGCTTAGGATAAAACAAATATGAAGTCAACAATAGGATTGACATTTGATAGCATTAGCGTAGCCCAAGACAGTGTCCAAAATAAGCTCTGTTGCCCCTCATTTGCCTAAATTCCCAGTGGCCTGTACACCCTTCCTGTGTACCAGGAGTGATCAAATAGGCCTGCCCTTAATACTGCTCTGCTTCTCCAATTTGAGTCCTAATGAGTGTCGGGTACAGATTCTTTATGTGAATTGGAAAGATGAGAAAACTCAAGCACCTATTGGATAGCCTCTGAATACATTTGAAGAACTCATTTGACCCAAAAGATCCCTATTCTCACTTGATGGAATTCAGGAACCTTACAGAGGAAGGCAAAATACTTCATCAACAATGACTGCTCTTTTTGCCATTTTGGATTTTATGCACCCATGGGATCTTTCTTTAGATCCATCAGGTACTGAGAATCTAAGTCAAAGAATCACACTGGGCCAAGAGGCTGATTCACACACATCTCTTTCCAAATCAATTAAGGAAAGAGCCAAAGGTAAAGCATATTCAATTCCATTTGAAAAATCTTTCCTTCAGGATTCACAAAGGGTTGGCCTGAGACAAAGACCTTCCTGACTCTCAGGGCAACAGAACAATAGGTAAGCAAATGGCCCAAAGCAGGGATTCTCCACTGAGACTTTACTGGTCACACTGATATCTGAGTTTTCTGAGATGCTCGCCATTCCATTCAGCTATCCAGTACATGGCCATGTCACAGAGCTTGGAGGTAGTACATATCTTGGACACAAAACCATGAGCCTATTCTGGAGATTGGCCATAATTCAGGAAGAAAACAGCAACTTAGGAAGGTAGCAGGTATCGCCCATCAATAAGGCAAGCCGCATTCAATTCATAAATTGTGCTGGATGAATGCTGGGAAGCTTTCTATGAGACAGGACACATCCATTGATGCATTCTCTTTTCTAATGTCTACAAGCACGGACACAGTGGGATACACAGACATAGAAACACTTGCATTGTCAAACGACTTACTAGAAACAGTTCACTCCAAACCAAACAAACCGCCTTTTCTAACTATTCTCAGAACATGAGACAAAACCACAAACCCACACCCGCAATGGCACCTCCTTCTCCCAAATAGGTCTGTGACTCTCCGGAGTGTGCTCTGACTGATGGGCCATACTATGATCCTCCGAAATGGCCTGACCTGTCTCAGATCTGGTCTTCTTGGCCAACAATGTGAAGTTGTTAGAAGCCAGGAGTGAGCCACTATCTGCTTTCTCAGGAAGAGCCCCTCTTCCGAGCTTTCCTGACATTTGGCCATCCTCACATCAGTAGGTATCAAGAAAGACTGACTCTGTCCTTTGTAAATCCAAAAAAGTGAGACCACTGGGAATAGAACTGAGACTGGCTCTGGGTGCCTGGCTTTCTGTATCCCAAGTTCAGAGAGTTCCATCACCATGGAAGTGAGATGAGATCACGTCCTTCAGGAACTGAATGAGATCACTGCCTTGGCAACCACTTTGTCATAATAATTGCTTCCAACGGTCCCATGAGATGAGGGCTGCCCCTACTTCCTGTGACACTTTCACAAGTTAGAATGGTATATCACCCGTAGGCAAAAGGGAACAGCTCTCCACACAGGCCGGGTTTGGTCCATCTTCTCTACATTAAGAAGAGATAGGCTCATTCTGACTCAACCCTTAATCCTGACCA
The DNA here is from genome assembly GCF_048772815.1 of Callospermophilus lateralis. NCBI lineage: Eukaryota > Metazoa > Chordata > Mammalia > Rodentia > Sciuridae > Callospermophilus > Callospermophilus lateralis. Next base: position 462,513 of record NW_027512517.1, read on the forward strand.
GGTTGTTTGCCATGGAAGATGATTTTTGCTCTCTCAGGTCTTACATAGCTGCCTACATCTTCTCCAGAGATCATTTCTGCATGGAGCTTTGAGGTTCTCAACAGATGGAAGATCCACTGCATTCCTGTATTGTAAGACCAACACTGTCCCTGCTCTTCTGTAAACATAGATGTGAATTGGAGTCATGAGAAAACCCACGAACCTATGGGATAGCCTCTGCAGAACTTTAAAGAATTCACTTGACCCAAATGATCCCTATTCTCACTTAATGGAGGTCAGGAACCTTACAGAGGAAGGCGAGAGACTCTATCCACCATGACAGTTCTTTTGTCCATTTTGGTTTTGGATGCACACATGGAATTTTTCTTTAGACCCATCATGTGCTGTGAATCTAAGCCACAGCCTCACATAGGGCCAAGAGGCTGATTCAGACACATCCATTTCCAAAGCAATTAACCGAAGAGGCACAGGTAATGACCATTCAATTCCATTTGAAAACTATTTTCTTCAGGCTTCACAAAGTGTGGCCTGAGGCAAAGACCTTCCTGACATTCAGGGCAACAGAATAGGTAAGCAAAAGGCCCAAAGCAGGGTTTCTCCACTGAGACTTTCTTGGGCATACTAATATCTGAGTTTTCTGAGATACTCACCATTCCCATCAGCTATCCAGTACATGGCCATGTCACAGAGATTGAGGTGGTACATATCTTGGACACAAAATCATGAGCGTATTCTGGAGAGTGTCCAGAATTCAGGAAGAAAACAGGAATTTAGAAAGATACCAGGAGTTGCCCATCCATACGGCAAGCTGCAGTCCATTCATAAATTGCTCAGGATGAATGCTTTGAAGCTTTCTCGTAGACAGGACACATCCATTGATGCATTCTCTTTTCTACTGTCTACAATCACGGACACAGTATGATATATAGACACAGAAACACTCACGTTGTCAAAGGACTTACTAGAAACAGTCCACTCCAAAACAAACAAACCAGCTTTCCTAACTATTCTCAGAACATGAGACAAAACCACAAACTCACACTCACACCCAAAAAGGCACCTCTTTCCCCCAAGTAGGTCTGTGTCTATCCGGAGTGTCCTCTGACTTGTGGGCCATACTATGTTCCCCAAAAGTGGCGTGTCCTGTCTCCGATCTGGTCTCTTTAGCAAACTCTGTGAAGTTGTCAGGAGCCCGTGGTGAGAAACTACCTGCTTTCTCTGGAAAGGCCAGTCTTCATAGTTTCCAGGCATTTGGCTGTCCTCACATCAGTAGGTACCAAGAAAGAGTGACTCTGTCTTGTTAAATCCAAACAAGTGAGCCCACTGGGACATGGAGTGGGTTTGACTCTGTGTGCCTGGTTTCCTGGATCCCAAGATCACAGACTTTCATCACCAATAATGTAAGGTGAGGTCACTTCCTTCAAGAACTGAATGAAGTCACTGTCTTGGAAACCACTTTGTTTTAACAGTTTCTTCCAAGGTTCCCAAAAGATGGAGTCTGCCTCTACTTGCTGTGACTCCTTCATAAGTTAGGATGGTATATCAACCATAGGCACCGGGGAACAGCTCTCCACACAGCCATGGTTTGGTCCATCTTCTCTACATTAGGAAGAGAGAGGCTAATTCAGACACATCCCTTCAACCTGACCAGGTTGTTTGCCATGGAAGATGACTTTTGCTCTCTCAGATCCTTCATACCTGCCTACACCGACTCAAGGGATTATTTCTGCAGGGACTTTTGAGGTTCTCAGCTGGTGGATGATACCCTCCCTTCCTGGATTTTAAGACCAACTCTGTCCCTGCTCTTCTGTAAAGTGAGATTGAGGGAACAGTGTATGGTTAGTGTTAATAGCATGTTCGATTTGGGTTAGGAGTCATTCTGCTGGATGAATTATGGTATTGGGAACCTGTGATATTTATAAGAATATAAATGTGAAATATATGTATGAGATCAGAGATCTAGGAAAGATTTGAAGCCCAGAAAGGCATTGGGCCCTTGATTGGTATACTTAGATTGAATTATGTTCTGCACCGAGGTCTCAGATAAATCGATATACAATGGCATAGGACCCTATACCTCGGATGATTGAAAGTAGAAGAGAACATCCAGTCAAAAAGGGATAGTCTGTAGGATTAGGAAGATAGTCAGTAGGTTTAGGAAGAAGAGTGAGTCTCGGAGTTGGACCAAAAGTTCTTTAGCAATTGGTTTTCAGTTAGAGGGTGAATGTAAATATCAGCACATGTGAAGAGACAGTCACAATGATGAACTGGGAAAAATATGTAGGAAAGCAGATATCAATAGGGGCATTAGGAAATCAGGAAAAGTATAAAGTGAGTGATAGGATTAGATATTTTCAACAGGCTTGAGGTTAAATATATAATCTTAGGAAGAAACAAATATGTAGTAACCAATAGGATTGACATTTGAGAGCAGTAGGCACCCTGGACATAGATGCTTTTAGTAATCTATGGTCACTTTCTATTTAGGCTTTGGTACAATCATATGTGTGACCTTTGCATTTTGTGTCCAGAATACTACTGTGGTAAAATGTATATGTAGATCAGGTGACATAAGTATTTCTTCCACCATAAAGGGGAGTAATATTCTGGAAACTTATAAATTAGTACTGGGGATACAAATAGGTGTACCTTGTGTTGATGATTATTGAGATGATGCAGGAATAGACCATATTGTGAATAAAGTATGTAACTGGATCCAACAAAATAATGGATTGAGTTTGCATCTGAAAATATATTGGAAATCTTATATTGATATATATACCATCATTCCAACGAGTTATATATGCAATGGTATTATTAGGGTTACGGTTTGTCGTGAAGAGTGAGTTTTGCTTCAAAAATGATTATGGAATCGAAAATAATGTGTTTAGAAAGAAGTCTAGTGAAAAGACCAGTAAAGAAACATGGAGGAATACATGTGTTCTGAAGTAGTAAGTAATTGAAAGTGAACCAAATGCCAAAAAAATTTGTGAAGTTGTGGATGAAAAAATACATCCTATGATGTCCATAAACTGAAGAAATAGTAATGTACCAGTGTTGAGTAAAAATGAACTTCAAATTACACATCATGTCCCATAGCAATCTACTTGCATTGATGTTAAACTGGGTCAGTTACTGTAGAAATATTAGGATTTTTAAGCACCATCCACTGAACTTAGTTTTCAGTAGTAGGAAACCAAAATATATTTCAGGTGTATGAATATTACTGAGAATAATCTTGTGAAAAATTGAATTTAAATGAACATAAATGAATATGAATGAATTTAGGGAGTGTATAATAAGACACATATTTTTCATATTTTTTTTAAAATCCGTAGAATATACACACACACACACGCCCACACACACACACACATGCACACACACACACATTAATATTTAGCAATATATATGCCAATCGATATTCATCATGAAATATAATTCATTCACAAATCCAAAAATATTCATTTTACTGAACATGGATTTATGTATAGTGTTTTTCACTAGGAAGCTCACCCATAGGTGGAATTTTCAGTTCCATCATTATTTAGGGAGAGTCATCTCTTCTCACAATTTTTATATTCCAAAGTCAGTGATCTTACAAGAATGTACGTGTGATACCAGGTAGGATATTGTATATGCATAAAAAAATTACATGTGCTGAATAGGATACAGAGAAAGGGAGACAGGAATTTACATATGTGATAACTTTAAAAAATCATGGAGAAATATTAAAATGAAAAGTTTACTAAATTTAAAACACATACTCTTGATAAAGAGGAAGACAAATACAAATATACACCATGCTTCCTATAAAAGGACTGTACTTCTATTCAGTTAGGTTTTTTTTTTCTCCATGATATTAGGATTAGTAGTCAGAGTCTAGTAGGGTATGGGTTAGTGTCAGGGATTCAGTATTTCAAATGGAAAATAGGAAAATGGATCTAATGTGTATGCAAACATGTGATACACAAAAATCTTCCCTCTCTTATCCAGAACAATACCTTGACATAACCATCGCTAAAAGTAAGACACAATTAGAGGAGAGGAGTTAGAAAACCTGTGAATACATATGTGGAATGAAAAATGCTCAGGAGTTCACAACACTGGAGGTGGTAAAACAGTTTACAAAAGTATGGGAGAGGGTAAACACTCCAGAAACATGGAGCTGTGCTGACCTAAAGACTTATTGAGAAACTTCCTCTGAGGTTAGGCACAAGAAATATATGTATGGCAATATGTAAATCAATGGTTCTGCAACTGATGTGATTCTGCAATCTGTATATGGAGTAAAAATGGGAGCTCATATCCCACTTGAATCAAAGTGTGAAATTTGATATATCAAGAAGTATGTACTGTTTTGAACAACCTACAATAAAAATCAATTAAAAAAAGAAAAAGAAATATATGTAATTGTCAGGAGATTTAGCTTCATTTGTAGTGACACCAAAAATCTGGGTCTGCATCTATGTGACCTGGAGGACATGGTTCTTTATTTTGTAATAAACATGAGGCAGCAGGTCTGAAATCTCCCTTTGTAGGTAAACTGTTGCTACTGGGAGCTAAGTGTCTTCCCGTGTGGTCTGTGAAGCCATTTGGTCATCCTCCACTTTTCAGGGTGTTTCTTACTGCTGCACTGGGAATTTGGTATTTGCTTCATGAAATACAATATGTTAAACTGGGACACAATGCTGGAGGGAGTTCTGTCATGTGTGGTTGGTCAGGGTCGGCAAGAGAATGTACGAACCAGGCTTCTATCCCACATAGCTTTCCCCTTGACTATAGCAACCTGATTCTGAACATTGCCCTGAAACCTCTACATATAACAAGATGCCTTTACATATAAAGGTCTGCTGCCTGCACCATGTCAGTCGCAAGATTTGGAAGCCAATGGAAGATCCAGGTGGTCCTACCAAAAATATTTATTTACACACCTATAGTCCACTGCTCTACGCCCACTACCCAGCAGGCTCCAACATACTGGCATCTCTGTTCTACACCATTTTCACGAAACTCAGTCAATCAAGGCACTGTTTGTTATACTCATGATCAGCAACAGGATATCTTAAGGTTATCCAGTGCCACCTGGTCATGGGGATTTCAAAAATTTCATGGTATTAATCTAGTCATTTTTCAAGGATGAAGTTGGAGGCACTGTGGGTTTCATTTAATTCAGGAACCATTAAATGGTGAGGAAGCTCATTTCAATGAAAGCTCTGGAGAACACTCACAGGCAAGCCTTCCCAAAGAGTGGCCAAAAGGACACATGAATCCAGGCCCATTGAGGTATACAATGTGAGGTCCATGTGTGTTTGGACTCTCAACTATGGCTACCAAGTCTTTAAGAATTAAATCATGTGATATCCTGGCTCAGAATCCCTGAGCTCTGTGGAAAGCCATCCTGGGCCTAGAGCTCAGTTTCCAAAACCGATTCTCATGCGTGGTCTCCTAAAATCCCAACACTATTCATGGCAATACTTCTCTGAGGTCAGTTCCAGAACTCAGTCTCTAAGGAGAATCACACCAGAGTTCAAGCCCTGGTGGACCCAGTCATCTCTTCCAACTACCACACAAATTACCACAATTAAAACAAGAACCCTCCCATATGGCCCTCATCTTCTTTCATATAGACACTCATCATAATCTGGCTGGAGGTTTCCATGAGGGGTGCAGACCAAGACAGTGTCCCAAATAAGCTCCTTTGCCCCTCATTTGCCTAAAGTCAAGGTGGCCTGGACACCCATCCTGTGAACCAAAAGTGATCAAATAGGCCTGCCGTTAATAACTCTCCAATTTGAGGACTACTGTCTGTGGGGTTTAGATTCTTTATGTGAATTTTAGTCATGAGAAAACCCAAGCACAATGGGCTAGCCTCTGCAGGTTTTGTAGAACTCTTTTGACCCAAAGGATCCCATTCTCACTTGATGGAAGTCAGGAACCTTACAGAGGAAGTCGAGAGACTTCATCCCAATAATTGCTCTTTTGGCGAATTTTCTTTTGGATGCACACATGGTAACTTTCTTTAGATCCATCAGGTGCTGAGAATCTAAGCCACAGCCACACACAGGGCCAAGGGCCTGATTCAGACACATCCCTTTCCAAAGCAATTAAGGAAAGTGCCACAGGTATGCCCATTCATTTCCATTTGAAAACTGTTTTCTTCAGGCTTCACAAAGGGGTGGCCTGAGGCAAAGACCTTCCTGACATTCAGGGCAACAGAACAATAGGTAAGCAAAAGGCCAAAAGCAGGGTTTCTCCTCTGAGACTTTTCTGGTCACACTGATATCTGAGTTTTCTGAGATGCTCGCCATCCCCTACAGCTATCCAGTACATGGCCATGTCACAGAGCTTGGAGGTGGTACATATCTTGGACACAAAACCATGGGCCTATTCTTGAGATTGGCCGGAATTCAGGACGAAAATAGAAACTTAGGAAGGTAGCAGGTGTTGCTCATCGATAAGGCAAGCTACAGTCCATTCATAAACGGGGCAATATGAATGCTGAGAAGATTTCTACTAGACACGACACATCCATTGATGGATTCTCTTTTCTAATGTCTACAACCACGGAAACAGTGGAATACACAGACATAGAAACACTCGCCCTGTGAAAAGACTTACTAGAAACAGTCCACTTCAAATGAAACAAACCGACTGTCCTACCTATTCTCAGAAAATGAGACAAAACCACAAACCCACAACCACACCCACAAAGGCACCTCCTTCCCCTAAGTAGGTCTGTGACTATCCAGAGTGTCCTCTGACTTGTGGGCCATAATATGTTCCCCCAAAATGGCCTTTCCTGTCTCAGATCTTGTCTCCTTGGCCAACTCTGTGAACTTCTTAGGAGCCAACGGTGAGCTACTACCTGCTTTCTCATGAAAAGCCCTGCATCCGAGCTTTAATGGCATTTGGCCTTCCTCACATCTGTAGGTACCAAAAAATACTGACCCTGTCCTTGGTAAATCCAAACAAGTGAGACCACTGGGACTGGGACTGGGACTGGCTCTGTGTGCCTGGCTTCCTGGATCCCACGTTCAGAGAGTTCCATCACCAAGAAAGTGAGGTGAGGTCACTTCCTTCCTGAACTGAATGAGGGCACTGTCTTGGCAGCCACTTTGTCCTAACTGTTGCTTCCAAGGGTCCCAAGAAATTGAGGCCGCCCCTACTTCCTGTGACATTTTCACAAGTTAGAATGGTATATCAACCAAAGGCACCCAGGAATAGATCTCCACACAGGCCTGGTTTGGTCCATGATCTCTACATTAAAAAAAAATCTGATTCAGACACAACCTTTTATCCTGACCGGGTTATTTGCCATGGAAGATGACTTTTGGTCTCTCAGGTCCTTTATTGCTTCCTACATCTTCTCCAGGGATCATTTCTGCATGGACCTTTGAGGTTCTCAGCAGGTGGAAGTTTTTCTACATTTCTGTATTGTAATATCAACTCCTTCCCTGCTCTTCTGTAAAGTTAGATTGAGGGAACAGTGTCCGGTTATGGTTAAAAACATGCTCGATTTGGGTTAGAAATCATTTTCCTGGATGAATGATCGTATTGGGAACTTGCTATGTGTAGAAGAATATATAGGTGAAATATATGTATGAAAAAAGAAATTTAAGTCTGATTTGAAGCCCAGAAGGGCATTGGGCCCTTGATAGTGATACGTGGTGTTGAATTACGTTCTGCAGAGTTGTCTCAGATAAATCGATATACAATGGCATAGCACCTTGTACGTTGCATGAATTAATGTAGAAGGAACATCAAGTCAAAAAGGCATAGTCGGTAGTGAAAGGTTAATAAAATTAATAAAATAGGTACTTGTCACTTCCTGTTTTTCTGTATGCTTAACAAAACACTGTTGAAATTTTGAGAAATGTTTGCTAATCTTGTTCTAGAATGTACTGTTCCCAACAGCCGAACTGCAGAATGTACTCCCTCACTCGGTGTCATGCAAACCGCCCACTCGCCCTTACCCATCACTGAACTTCCCTCTCTTCCCTCTCCAAGGAAAGTATATAAGCTCTGCTTAAGCTGTTCTCAGAGGTCTCTGCTCTATTTAATTTAGCTCTGAGCTCCAGCATGCTGGACCACAAATAAACCCTTTGCTGTTGCATGAGACAGTCTCTTGGTAGTATCTTCCTCTGACACTCGCCTGACCTTTACATATTGAGGTTCCACTGAGTTCCAGCAGTGGCGGATGAGAGACCCCAACGGGCTCCTCTCGGAGCAAGTAAGGCGCCTCTTTCTGGTTTCAGGTTTCTTGTTAGGGCTTGGCAAAATTGCTGGCGATGAAGAGCCTGGGCTCTCTCCGACGGTGGCTGAGAGACATGTCACAGAGACAAAGGGCACCTCTCTGGAGGACCCCGCAGAGAACTCGGGAAATCAAGGAACAATAGTCTTCTCGACTCAGTGATATTTTCTTTTAGATTCGTTATTGCCATACCATTGTGTTTTGCCGGCTACTCATTCCTGGTCTCAGTGTTGGACGTTCATTGCCTGTCTTTATGGTCTTGTCTTATCTGTGTCGTGTGTCCTTGCTTTTACTGTTTGTGGAACTTTCATTATGGAACAGAGCACGTCAATGCCTCTGTCCCTGACCATTGATCACTGGACCAAAGTCCGCTTAAGGGCTCAGAATCTTTCTTTTTTTAGTAAAACGCTGGACCTGGCAGAATCTCTGTGCCTCAGAATGGCCCATCTTTGGAGTCGTATGGCCCCTAGACGGATCTTTCTACTTCCCACTAATTTAAAAAGTCAGAGGTATTGTCTTTCAGCCAGCGCCACATAGCCATCCGGATCAACAGCCATATATCTTAACTTGGCAGGACCTCTGCAAATCTCCTCCTCCATGGGTGAAGCCTTTCCTTGCCCCTACCTCTGCTCCTACTCCTTCCCCCATGATCTCTCAAACCCTCTCAACCTCCTCCTCCTCCACCCTCTGTTCTCCCTGAGTCACAGATTTGACTCTACTGGACTCTTCTCCCCCTCCTTATCCCCTGCCCTCGTCCCCTAACACACAACACACTCTAAGTGATTCCGCTGCTGCTGACTAAGCCTCTCTACCATTGGAGGAAGCTAAGCCGGTAATAGGATCTGACAATGGACCGATGTTCATGACCCAGGTAAGTCAGGGGTTAGCCAGGAACCTGGGGATTAATTGGAAGTTAAATTGTGCTTATAGACCACAGAGTTCAAGACAAGTAGAAAGAATGAATAGAACCATTAAAGAGACCTTAATGAAATTAAGCTTAGAGACCAGCATAAGATTGGACTATGCTCCTGCCTTATGCAATGTTTCATGCAAGAAAAAATCCCTTTGTTTCTTTGAGTAACCTTACCACATGTGAAATTCTTTATGGTGGCCCTCCTCCAGTAGGGGACCTAAGCCCAACTGTAAGACCTAAAGATCCTTTCCACACCCCCTTGCTTGACAGACTTAAAGATCTTGAAAGAACTCAGTAATACCTGTGAAAACAGCTGGCCACTGCCTACCCAACTGGGAACCAGGGGATTCCACATCCATATCAAGTAAGAGATTTCATCTATGTAAGATGATATCAGGTGTCATCCCTGGTACCCCGCTGAAAAGGACCATACCAGGTGCTATTATAACACCTACAGTGGTAAACGTAAACAGAATCACTTCCTGGATCCATACCTCTCATCTCAAGCCTTCTGCCTATACAGAATCTTTCTGGAAACTGAAAAAGACTTGTAACAGTTTCAAATTGTGTATTGGCAATGTGAATAAGGTTATATACTCTCCCCTTGGCTACAAGTAGTCCTAACCCTCATCAGCCCATTAAGCAGTGATGGCTGATCACAAATCCTACTGGAAAAGAAGTATGGTCTATCTCGCATACAGCCCCCTTAGGGACCTGGTGGCCATCTCTCCACCCAGACATTTGTTAGCTGGCTATAGGTATTTCCTATTGTGATATCCCTGATGAAGAGGATCCCACTAAAATACCATTAAATCCCTT